>NW_005871105.1:1668160-1706670 GCF_000147115.1 Myotis lucifugus | reverse complement strand
CAGGTCTCCGCGGCGCCCTGGTGCAGGTGGCTGTGCAGGGCGGCCGTCGAGTAGGGGTCGGCGGCGGCGAAAGGGCAGCTCCGGAGTTGCGCGGCGGGCCAGCGGGCTGCCCAGCGGCGCGGGGCACCCACCGGCGCCTGGTACGTTCCAAAAAGGAGAGCGGGGGAAGCTGCGCTTGGCTCATCCGGGTAGGAGCCGTCTGCAGGCCGGCGAGCAGGAGGGGAGGGAAGGGGAGAAAGAGCTGGTCAGCCCCGGGAAACGCGATTGCGGGCCCCCGAGGGCAGCGGGGAGAGCCGAAAGCGCAGGGCCCGCCAATGGCCGGAAAGCGGCGCTGGGGGCGGATCGGCAGCCTACCCTTTGGGGCGGCGCCTTCCAGAGGGGGCTGCAGCCTGTGGATTCCAGGGACCGGCTCCGAAAAACGCGGGAACCCTATGGGGTGCAGGTCCGCTCCCTCGATTTTGCAGAGCCGGGGTTGGGGGGTGGCGGGGAGCGGAAGAGCGGAGGGACCTCCTCCCCAAGCCCCAGGTTCGGGCTCAGGGAGTTGCACCTAACTCCTCCCGAGCTGCCTCCGCGGCCTGGGGCCGACGCGGCTTCCCTACTCCAACCCGCAGCTGCTCAAGCTGAAGATTCGTTTTCCCGCTCTTGGTCGGCCGCCTGGCGATCTCACTGCCCCCTCTCGCGTTTCAGCCTCCCTTGTTCTTGAAAATGCGTCTCTGATAGACTAGAAGTCCATAGACATATTTCGAAGTCTTGCTATTATTAGCCTCCTTTCTAGAAACCTTCTTTCAGATATTTTTTCCAAGAACTCGAGCAGAACAGTAAACTAGACACACTAAAAGGGCAGCTGTATTATTTGCACCAAGGGATGCGAAGGGAAGGTCTTTTAAGTTTTAACAAACTTTGTGCCTCAAAGTGTGGATGCCACTCCTATAATTTATTATTAGTATTGTTATTATGATCACTGTTGATCCCTAGAGTCTGGGAGCATTTTAAGAGAACAGCATTTAGATCAAATTTGTTGCCTTCAGTTAGGAGGGAGGGAAAGAAAGACATTTAACTCAAGAGGCCTTTATTGAGCACCTCTGGGGAACGCATCTGTACACATTCTAGGGAATTTAAAATACTTTTAAAATACATTCCGAGTAATGAACAGTCTTCCTCTTAAAGACATTTAGGCACCTGAATAATAAAAAGAATGTTCTGTATTCAAAACTAATATTTTTGGAGCTTGTCTAGGCAAGGCTTTTACAAACTTTCACACTCAAGGTAAAAAAAGAAAAAAAAGGAGGGTAAGGGTTGTCATTTCCTCCAAAATGCAATATTTGTTTTCCTTTTTACAACAAAGTCCTGACTTCTCAGTGTGGTACATATTAAAAACTAAGCTTAGTGAGAAAGTTTACCAAATAGTTCACTCTACCCTTGTCTGGGTAATAAGGGAAGTTGAGATTTCAGAATAGAAGGGAAATGTAGTTGACTTGTCCAAGAAATCATGGTCCCAAACTAGATAAAGCAGTGCTTTCTGGGAAGGATAGAACAATAAAGGGATGTTTTGGCTGTACCTAAATACTCATTTCCTTGCTACTTTATTTGCTTATTTGAAAGATGTTTTCTGCTTCAAGAATTCCCAAGTAATTGAAACCTGAGAAAAAGGCACAGGTAGGTTTTAGGAGACATTCTTTTGCTGGCAGTGGGGCCTAAGACTTTTTATTCTGGGCAAATTTTCAGAAACTGGGTAAGGGCCCTGAAAACCTCACATTTCCACAGTGCATTTACATACATTTCTGTTTGCTTTAGGACCATCTCCAGGGATAGTTAGGAGGGCAAGTATTATTCTAATTTTAGAGACCAGTAAATAGAGTGACCTCAAAGAGGTTAAGAGACTTGCCCAAGGTCATAGTGCTAGGAAGCAGGGTGGAACCAACAGGCCAGCCCAGGCCTCCCAATCCCAAGGCTAGCGTTTTTCTAGGTCAATGCTCTGCTCTTCTCTGCCTCCTGCAGGAGAGACCTTCTGTCTGTGCCTATTCCTCCTTCGCTTTTCTTACCCATTTCCAAGTGCCCCTCCTCACTTCTTCCCTGACACCTAGGATTCTCTCAGTTGCATCTCCTTGAGCCCCTCTAGGTGGACCCCAGGCTGAGGGGCCTCTCTACAGGCCCTGCCATACTCACCCCGCCAGGGCCCAGAGCTCCTCGGGGCTTTGCTGCTTGTACAGCTTGGCGAGTAGCTGCTAGGCTGGCTCAGGGCCCTGCTGAAGTGTTCGTCCACCACGGAGCTGATGTCCCCCTGGAAGTAGGTGAACAGGACGCAGCGGGAGTTGATGTACTCCGCCTCTGGTGGGCGCTCTTTCTCCGGGCTGCCTTCTTCCTCCTTTATACTGGCGGGAGTCTGGCTGGAAAAAGAGGAGCTGCCGCTGCCGCTGCTGTTACTTGGGCTGGCGTTGCACTCTTGAGCCTCCTGCATTTTGGAGTAATAAGCTAGTTTCTGCTCCAAGAGAGAAAGAAGAGAGTAGTCAGTTTCAAAAGAGATGGCCAGTTGGGTTCAAGCGACACGTGCTCCTCTGATCCCTAAGGTTTCCAGGGGGGTAACTGGCATATGCGCCCCAGCGCGGTGCTCACTGATGCGGGCTGCACACCCTGCCCCCCCTGAGCACGGGTGGGCTTCCGGAGAAGCAGGTTGCCCTTCCTGATCTTTCTGTCACCCGGCATTGCTGCCAGGCCGCAGGCAAAACTCTGAGGTGTCAGGGTGAGGGTTGTGGAAGAAGCCTGAGTAACCAGGTTATGGGCCCAGTTTGACCACAGAGCCAGGCTCGAGGCAGATATACATGGGTGGGCAAAAGCAGGCTTACATAATACAAATAAATAATACAATAGTCATTAAGTAATAACGCAAGAATAAACTCTGTGTTTCCCGTACTCGCAACTGTAAACCTACTTTTGCTCGCCCCTGTGTATTTTTCAAAACCAGCCTCCATGAGTAGAGGGCACCCAGTCCAGTTAGGGCCCGGTTGTCCCCTGCCTGAGAATCCAGGGCAGAAACACAAGAGGCGGGATTAAGCATCCTCATGAAAACCCACTCACGCCCAGGCTGCAAAGGAAGTCCCGCCGCCGAATGGAAGGTTTGAAATGGTTCCACTTAGGAAAGAATCATGTGGGTAAACAGGTGAATGACATCCTGACATGGGTCGTTGTCATACACGCTAGTGGGTATTTGTTTGGTTGCCCAGATACTTTCCATTTAAGAGTCTGTCTCAGTTTTTAAAGAGATCTCCTTTATTTTGAGTAAAGAAAAACCAATGGGCTATGAGAATTTCCAGCCTTGCCATCTCTGGGCACATTGAGGAAATGAGTAATAAAAAGGAGCCGCGGAAAATCCTGGCGGTGAGGCTCTGTAGATAGTGACTGAAAGTGATTTTAAAAGATGAAGTGCAACTGCTATAAACATTTTCTTAGAAATGAGCAATGGACTGGATGTAACGTTAAAGCATTATGCAGGCAGAGATGGCCTGGCCATGCAAAAATGAACAGAGATCTTCATGCAATAGATTGGTCCAGGGCCAGGGAGGAGAAAGGAACAGAGAGACAGAAAACCACCCCACCTCTCCTCTTTGCCTGGGAAGGAGCTGGGTTCAGACGCTGAAGTCAAAAGAGCCATTTAGCAATATCACTACTTCTACCCCATTCCCGCTTGGCTTACAATGAGGGGCTCTGATGAATCCTAAAATTAACATTGAGACTAAACAATCTCCTGGCTGGGAAGTGAAAAGAGGAGGAGGAGGGAAAAAAGCAAAAGCCAGATAGATGTTTTGAATTTGCGAGCAGAATTGGTGAAAGCGTGGACTCTGTCGGACATTGGGGTGTATTTCAATTCCCCCAAAGCAGGAGCCTAGGCCCTCACTTTCCAACCTGGTCAGGCCTCCCACGAGCCCCAGGATGTGATCTGGGTCTTTTCCTGGACTACTGTCCTCAGTTTTCGCTACTTCAGCTGTGGAAACAGAAAGAACTGTTCACCAGACGCAGTCCAGAGAACAGATAAATAGGAATAATTAAAGGAAACTTGAGTTTGCAGAACCGGGGTTAAGTGGTCTTATTAACAGTGCGTTTGTTGATGGCAGGGCAGCCCAATTCGCGACTCCATCTCCTCAAAGGTCAAGTATTAGCTATGAAGTTTGCCTCTGCCCAGTCAACTGTACCCCAGTAATAACCCCCCCCCCCCCAAAACTGTGCAAAGCAAAGATGATAAAACCAATGCTTTTCCTATGGGACTCTCTGTAACGAATTCTCTGGTTCTGAAATTAATAGTCTTGATCGTCTGAGCATTGAAACGGGGAAAAAGTATGCCTTATATAAGTTTGCAGGGATGAGAAGGAGAATCTTTGCATCTCCAATAGAAAGACAGACACAGGCTTTGGCTTTTGTCGGGACCAAAGCTTGGTTTTCCGTGGGCAAGCTTTGCTCCCATCTGCCTGCACCCGCACTGGGCTCAGACGAATCTGGAGTCCAGCAGACACTAAGAAAACAATCCAGCAGGCGCCATCCTCCTCCGAGCATTCCCGGCAAACCCGGGACACGCATTAGCGGGGCTTAGTCGCCTTCCGAGAAAGCAAACGGAAGAGTTAGCTCAATCTACCGGGTGGCAGCGCGGGCCATCCCGGCATCCGGGCGGCGCCTGCCGCCGGTCACACGCCCGGACCCGAGCGGAGGCGCCCTGGACCTCGGGGTTCAGGCCTCGGGGTCTGCAGACGCCCCGGCGCCTCCGAGGTCCCGGCCCCTCGCGGGCACGTACCTGGTGGTAGGGCGTGTAGGCGGTGGCGAAGTAAGGCTGGTGAGGACCGTAGACTTGGTACATAACATCCAGACAGCTCATGGCTCTCCGCAGCGGAGCCGGTTTAGAGGTTTACCATCCACTCGGGGTCGGCGGGGCGCAGGGATGCTGCATGGGCGGCCCTGGGACCCCAGCTCCGGGGTCATCGGCGAAGGAGCGGGGGGCAGTGCGCTCCGCGGCTCGGGCTCCCGCTCGCACGCTCCGCTCGCGCCCCTGCAACTCCAGCCCCGACCGCGCTCGCTCCGGGACAGAGGCGCCCGGGCTCCGGCTCGTGGGCATTTAAACCCCACGCCGTCAAGCGGGCGTGCTGACGCCACTCGGAGGCCACGGAGGGGAGGGGAGGATGGAGGGCGGGGACCGGGGGGCCAATGGAGAGTGGAGGACGGGGACCCGAGGAGATGCGGGTGTGTTTCCCCGGGCTCCCCGGTGGCCGAGGGCGCGGCGAACTGCGCAGCCTGGGTACTGAGCCCCGAGGCTTCGTGCCTGGAGGCGGAGGGATGCCGGCCGGGCGAAAGCAGGAGAGACCGGGGACGGAGGGAGGTGGGGAGGAGGGAAGGAGGGTTCTTACATTTGAAAAGAGAAAGGAAGCTGATGCGAGGTGGGAAAAGGCTCGGGGGAGAGCGCCGGCCGCGCTCCGGGGAGTAGAGTGTGCGCGCGTCCGGGGGTCGCGCGGGGGGCAGAGGCGTTGCCCTGGGCTCGGGGTGAAGTCCAGCCGCGCTCCCTAGGAATTCCCTGGGAGACCCGGTCCTCGCTGGCTGGACGTCTAGGGAGTCCGGGCCCTGCTCCCGGGCGCGGGGGAAGGCGCTCTGCGGGGCGCGGCAGTGCCTGGAGCCTGGAGCCGCGGTCTCCCTCCACTTCCTCGCACCTCTTCCGACCCGATGCACCCGCCGCCGGCTCCCCCAGCTCTACCCCGCTCCCGGGGGCGGGCCCCTCCTGCCCCTCCGGCGTCCGATCCCGCCCCTTTCTCTTTAATGTGCTCCACCCGAACCCGCTAGGTTCGCGCGGCTCACGCCCCGCCTGGCTCCTGCGGTGCGAGCTGCTTTCGAGGAGTCCCGGAGGCCCTACCCAGCCCCCGGGCCGCCTCGCGTGTCTCCCGAGGGCGTCCGGGGAAGTTTCGGTAACTTTGAGACAAGAAGTCGTCAGCTGTCAGCTGCCAGGAGTTACCCTAGGACGTGCACGGAGGTCAGAGAGGTCTTTCGCTGCTGCCTCTTCAGCCCTTTATACAGAAGCTGCGATTTTCTGTCTCACTTTAGAGGTGAAGGGGTGTGCACAACCGGGAGACACGCGTCGCCATTCTCTCTCCTGCCCCAGAGTATTCCTGGCTCCCACCTGCTCCCTGCGGCGCTAGATGCTCCCCGTCCTCCCCACGCACCACTCACGCCCTTTCCCGGGAGGGGCTGTCACGAGTTTAGGAGTAAATTGAGCCAGGCTCCCTGGTGCTGTCAGGTGGCGGACGGGCGGAACGGTGGTGGGCCAGACTTGGGGGGGTGGCGGGGGGCGCAGAGGTGGGAAGCCTTGAGAACCCAGACCCAGGGAAGAGGCAGCATGGATGACTGATGCAGGCGAACACCGCTTATTCTCCAATGTAAACGCAACACAAAGTCTGGCCTCGGATCCCAGGCTATAAAACTGCGAACAAATGCACACTCATAGAGATGTACTGTTTCTAAAATATGATTATTTTAAGTAAATGGTTTTGGGGTGGAATTTTCGGTTCTGCCCGAATTATAAATGGGCAATGGCTCCATGTCTCCAATTCCATTTCGAGATGGTGAGCCCGCCTGGGCGATGGGAGAGTTTCTTTGATGAACTGTAATGTATCTGTTTGAAAGAAAATTAAAATAAAAAAATAAAGGAACTTCTTAATCCGGTTATCATGAGCCTCTTATTTCAGAAGCGAGGCTCAGCTCTGCTGGTCTCTGGAGCCTCTCGCTCTCGACGTGGTACACCCGTTTTTGGGGGGCGGGGTCCCTGCTCCCCGCCCCGCGCAGGCCTGGGCCAGGTCTCAGGTGCTGCGGGACCCCAGGTGCCCACGCGGCCGCGCCCAGCACAGGTCACAGCGAGTAGGCGCGGCCCCCGCGGGGGCCACTGTCAGTCCCTGGACGGAGGGGCTCCACCTGGGCTTCCTCCTGTAGGGACGTCTCCTGGCGCCGCAGCCCGGGCTCCGTGGGAGGCGACCAGACCCGCAAGACGGCGCGGGTGGAGAAAGCGGCAGGAAGGGAGGCCGGATTGCACGGCTCGCCATCGGATGCTGGGCTGTCGTCCTCGCCGTCCAGTAGCCACCTCTTGTCCCTTACGCCCTCTCACTTTGACATTTTTGTTTACCTTTGGCCATGCGACCAGAAGAACTCCGATTTCCCCACCAATTCGGGAGACAGGAAGGACAAGGACTAGGGGAGCAGCGGTTTCCCACATCTGCAACGAAGGAAGTGAAGAGACTATGACTCCAGTTGCCTAAGGCTGCTTTCTGTTCCCATTTCTCAACCTCTCCTACTTGAAACAGTTTTCCAAGCCTCACCAAAGCCCAGGAAGGGCATGTACTGTCCGCACAGGAGGTAACAGGAGCACAGGGAGTCGGGTGGGCGTCCACCTTGAACCCAGGCAGGAAAGCCCTGTGCTCTCCCCAAACTCAAAGTGAAGGGAGAAAATAAGCAGTCCTCAGTTTTAAAACATGCCCACGACCCGAGCACACGCAGCCCTTTCTGTAGCTCTGAGATGCTGCCATTCACAGGAGGGCGGCCCTTCTCCCTTCGGTGAGATCCCCTCTTGTTTCTACCCTGAAGTGGAAAATAAAACACCACTCAGTTCAAACCTCCTCCAGCTACTCAAAACACCAGGACACCAACACTTCTCAAAAGTCAGGTTTTGGTTCAGACCCTTGCGAGGGGATAAAGGAAAAAACTGCGGGGTGGGGGTGGGGTGGGGGTGGGGGGGGGAGTCTCTCTGTCACTCACCCAGTTATTTTAGAAGACACTGCAAACCAAACAGTTACATTTCCTGAAACTTGGGTCTAGTGGACAAATGTACCAACACCCCCAGAAAGATGAACCGATTGCATCTAATCGAGTTTCCCTTTACCTTCCTAAATGGGCAGAGACAAGATCAAAACTTCTTCTAGAAATGAATTCAGTTTATGAAGCTTCATAGCAATTTATTGAGCTGCCAGTAGGGAGTTTGCCACATGAAAATTAAGTCAATGCCACCAAAATTTCCTTTTAGTACCCTAGTTCTAATGTGCAATTCGAAGAATAGCTAGAACTGTGAAAATCAAAGTTACTTTTATTGTCAAAGTTCACACATGACGTTAAATGACTTTGGAATGAATACATTACCGTCTGCATTTTCCTGTCTACCCTGCCATCTTATTCTGAAAACTGCAAAGAAGCAGTTTAGGAAAGACATGTGGATAGAACTGATTTGGAGAACTGACCTGCAGCCAGCCCAGGCCCTCCAGTGCCCACGGTTGATGTAGATCATTGAGTGTTGGCATTTTGTGCCGCCTTATTCTGCCAAGCGAATGGGATGAACACCATCACAATCTCATGGACTTTTATATGCCTAAGCCCGTTTTGCCTGCTTTACAGAGCAGAGATGTGTTTGGAATTTGAAGAGTAGCTGACAAGATTTTGTGGATTCAAACTATTAATAGTATTAGTTGAAAATAGGTCTGCAAAAGCCAGCTTTTTTAGGCATGGAGTGTCACTTAGCAATGATACTCTAGTAATTAATGGAGAGGCTGAATGGTGATTTTATTTTAAAGGAATAAAAAGGAGAAATTTTTGTACTCTGAAACCTCACTAAAATGGAGGGACTCCAGTTTGACTTAGTGAAAAACCAAGGAAAAGAAGGTTCAATTATTTTCATACAAACTTAGAGTAGTTCTTAACAGTGTTTTCAAGTAAAAATCCTCCATGGTCTGGCCTGATGAATAGTTGAGACTGCTTTGTAATTATTGACATATGTTTGATTATTATAAGAATGTTAAACTTTTCCTCCTTTATATTTTAAAGATATTTTATGTCAAGTACGTCATCTTCAGCATAGGTGAAATAATCACAACTTTCTGAATTTATTTTTCTCTTGAATTCATGCTGACATTAATGGCCAGTTCTAAGAATGGAAATGTATTTAATACCATATTTATCTTTCAGAAATGCTATTTTTAATGAGTCTTTACAAAATGCATAGTATAAATTAATTCATACAAATTAATTATACAAATTAATTCATATGACCCAAACTTTTAGAAATGATAACAAGTGCTGAAATAAAGATTTGGAATAGATGTGTGTAAAATATTTTGGTTTGATAGATTTTTACAAGGGAGGAAAAGTTAGAAATTTACATTCTCTGATATTTACTTGGACACAAAGAGTTAAGTCAAAAGGCATGTATCAATTATTTATTAATGGGAAGAAGTTGTTTTTCATCTTTACTTGGCTAGAAAACTCACTTTACTTGCCTTAAATTTCTGACAATAGTGAAAAAAAATTTTTTTGAGACACAATCTAGTCATGACAGCCTTGAAATTAGCATATGTATGAAAAGCCTTTTGAAAGATAGAGGAATCTGCAGGTTCAGAACTTGGAAGTGGACTGGAGGATTTAAACTGTTGACTTAGATATTTGACAGTATTGTTGTTGATCCATTCCCTACGTTTTGTTTATAAATGCCATTTCAGCAGGATGCTAAAGGGATTAGAAGGAGGCCACAGCAATCACAGAAGGTGAAGATATCCATCTGAGGGTGACGGTCTGTCATGTGCTTCAAGAGTTCTTGAAACAGCTTCTTAGGAGCTCTCAGAGGACGTTCCTCTCGGCTTGTGTGGAGGAATTTTTAGCACTGACTGGCAGACTGGCATTGTCTGTCTTTCATTTCTTCGGTAATTGTGACTGACTTTAAGCACATTTCATGATGACATGAATAAATTTGATTATGCGTTAAGTAAAAACATGTAGTCTGAGGTTCAATGGTGCATCAGAACACTTAGCCTAGCAGACCCCAAAGCTGAACACACTTTTAATTTTGTTCTTAACTCTACACAATAAATACTGTGCATCATATTTTAAGGGGAAATCCAGTTGTTAACGATGAAATTTAAACTTCATTGGCTATTTTTTTATGAGAGGCATGAATCAATCAATTGTAAAATAATCCAACCTGTGACATTATCTGAAAAAATTTAAAAGCTTAAAATTTTGAAATGTAAAGTGAAACAAGCCAGTCAATGAAGGAAAAATACCACATGATCTCACTCTTTCATGGATAATTAAGACCATTACAAACTTTTGAACAATAATAAATACAGTGGCAGAGCTGCCTCAAACCGATTGTCGGACTGCAGTGGGAAGGCCAGGGAGGGTTGGGGGACAGGAGGGAGGGGAGTAAGAGATCAACCAAAGGACTTGTATGCATCCATATAACCATAACTAATGGACATAAGACACTGGGGGGTAAGGGAGGGCAGGGGCTTGTCAAGGGTGGGGGGGAAAAAGGACACTTATGTAATACCCTTTGTAATACTTTTAGCGAAAAATAAAAAAAAAATTTTGAAATGTAAAATTACAAAAATAGCATATCATTTTTTATGCCTTATGCGCAATATTGCCACACGGAGAGTGCAGGTGGATAGTTGGTATTTCTCTAACTAACCATGTAAGAAATCATACTGAAAAAAATCCAGGTCTCAAAGTGGCTTTCACCAAGGAAACTTCTTTTCATATTAGTAAATTAATGCTTATACTTCTAAGCACAGCTAATTCTTTTTAAAAAAATTTTTTATTGATTTCAGAGAGGAAGGGAAAGGGAGACAGTGATAGAAATGTCAATGATGAGAGAGAATCACTGATCGGCTGCCTTCTGCATGCCCCCCCACCCCCCACTGGGGATTGAGCCTGCAACCTGGGCATGTGCCCTCGACTAGAATGGAACCTGGGACCCTTCAGTCCCCAGGCCCAAGCTCTATCCACTGAGCCAAACCGGCTAGGGCCACAGCTAATTCTTTCTCCAAACACATGTACTCAGAATATGATCATGACCTTAGTAATGGCTGTTGATGTTTGTAAATATTTTAAGAAGAGAGTGATTCTGAAATGGTTCAAAACAGACACCTATTTTCATCCCTTAGCTTTCTTTTTATCTCTGGGAATTCAATGGCAACATAAATTTGAAGCCCGAATCTGCATCAGTGTATTTAGAGCTTTGTTCCTGGGCATATGGGGGAGTCGCTATTGCAAGGCACTACGCTATTCCTTCGGGTAAACTTTTGTGTAATGCAGCATGATAACACCATTACCAAACAACTACTGTTGTTGGGAAAATAGGCTGTATCTGTGTATTTAAAATAAAGTGCTAAATTAAGGCAACTATACAAACAAGTTAGAAGGAAACAAAGGTTCTTTTTTCACCTTGGGTAGTTGATCTGTAAACTAGAGAGTTATTTCAGTAGAAAGAAAATCCCAAATAACAGGTGTCAAAAAGAAGACATTTCAAAGCACATGTGGCCCAATAGTTCTGTAGGCAAGTAGCTGGAGAGAAGCCCTATCTGTGAGAAGGGGAGGGAGAAGGTGGGAGGGATGCTGTTGATTGCCACCTTTGAAGCACTTGAGGTGTGGTGGCAGACTTAATCCCTGAGTGCCGGTAGCTCTAAAGGTCACATACTTTGGGATCTCAGCCCACTGGCCGCATTTCATGGGACATTGCCTGCCTTCCCTGTGAAGGCAATACAACCTCAGCTGATGACATTACTTAGTTGCTTTCTTAAGAATGGAGGAGGCTGAATGGAAGCAGTGATGACTGGATAGCAAGACTCAGGCGTCTGACTGCAGTGTGACTCTCAGTTTGTTCAT
The DNA here is from genome assembly GCF_000147115.1 of Myotis lucifugus. Classification (NCBI taxonomy): domain Eukaryota; kingdom Metazoa; phylum Chordata; class Mammalia; order Chiroptera; family Vespertilionidae; genus Myotis; species Myotis lucifugus. The sequence continues at coordinate 1,695,003 of NW_005871105.1, read as the reverse complement.
CTGCAGAAGACACTGGACTAGGTGATCTCTGTCTAAGGATGCTCATGGCCCAAACTCTGAAAACTCATGTTAGATTCGAAAATAGTGTATAAATAATGTTTATAAACATTTCTGACATTATTTGCAACCTGCGATCCTTCTTAAAAAATAGCACATTATAAATTTTACCTGAAAATAAAGAATTTTGTGTTCCCAAATTCTTAAAGGTGGGACAGAATTAGCACTTTATATGTATTTTATTAAATCTTTCTAACAGCCCTATTATCACACTCATTTTATATCTCAGGGAGCTGATGTTTAGGAGTTCAATAATCCTTCTGAGGTCACAGAGCCAATTGTGGGAGAGCCAGTTACACATATTTGCATTTTACTGATTCCACAACCTCTTCTCTAATAGCTGGCTAGCATGGTTTCCCACTCTAAGTCAGGAGAAGGATTTACTTGGATCTAGGTTTTGCCTAGGGAATTGCTCCACAAATGTTCAGTTAAGATCTTAATGGTTGTATAATGTTCCAATATTAACTTAGCAGGGCCTGGGGTTTAAGCATCTATTAATAGCTTATATCTTGACAAACATTGAATTGTACAAATAACTTTGATTTGGTACTAACCAGATTGCAGTAGGTTTATCATAGTAACATGTGTTTTGTTTTGTTTTGTTTTTTTTGGTATTATTTTCTTCTATATTCTAACAAATATATTCTCTTTATAGTCTGACAGTAAAAAACAAAATTTATAAATTGCCTTTACTACATGGAATTAGAGGCTACTGGCTATTTTTCCTAGTTTTAGTTGGAAATAGATATTCTTATATTTTATAAACAATTACATGGTTCAGAGTCCCATTGGATAAGTGTACTCATAACCTAAGTCCTGACCACTGCAGAAATGAAGAACACATCTATAAAATTCAGATTTTACAGAGTAAGAAAAGTATCTATTTTTTAAATCAAGCATTTCCTTGTCTATTTCCCCTAGTTTTATCATATGTAATGGACATTCTTTAAAAATATATTGTTTAGTTTTGTGTGTTTATGAGCTTCATGTAAATTAATTCATAATACATATATTCTTCTGTGGCCTACTTTTTCTAAAACTTATCTTTTTTGCTATTCATTCATGTTGATACGTAAAGCTGTAGTCTATTTATTTTCTGCTGTGTCTACTGCTGTATAATGATCTGTTGTAGAGAATAAAAACACAATGTATTCTGTTATTAATGAGCATTTGAGTTGTTTATAATTTTTTGATATTGAAAAAAACGCAGCTATGAATATGTCTACTGGTATAAACAAGAATTTTTCTAAAGAAATACCTAGGAATGAAATGGCTAGTTATAGGGTTTACATATGCCTTAACTTTACTAATTAATGCCAAAATGTATTTATGTTATTGATTATACCCATTTATACTCACACCAATAGCGGATGGGACAGTTCCTGTTTCTAAACATTCTTGCTAGCTCTTGGCCTTATCAATTTTTAAATTGGCCTTAATGTTCCCCCTTTTTATTTTCTTTTTTTTTTTAAATATATTTTATTGATTTTTTACAGAGAGGAAGGGAGAGAGATAGAGAGTTAAGAAATACCTAGGAATGAAATGGCTAGTTATAGGGTTTACATATGCCTAACTTTACTAATTAAAGCCAAAATATATTTATGTTATTGATTATACCCATTTATACTCACACCAATAGGGGATGGGACAGTTCCTGTTTCTAAACATTCTTGCTAACTCTTGGTCTTATCAATTTTTTGTGTGTATGATGGAATATTCTAGCAAATATTGCTTGCAGAAGTTAACACAAAGCCCCTGAACCTGTTCCTGGAGTTCTTTTATAAAGACACTGTATATCCCTGTCAATGAAAATTTAAATCTCTTTGTCTTGAAAAGATTAGAGTTTGGGAAAATTATAGCAGCAAAGTATCCACATGGGTTGGATCTAGTATTGTTTATCTTTTTCTTGCACGTGTTATCTAGATTCTTCTTAATGATGAAGATAATTCATATCTGTGCTTTGGGGTAATGCACATTTGTATATGACGTCTAATAAAAGTTGAATACAGGAAAAAAGGGAGATAGTAATTCACCATCTCCTGACTGGTCAGTAGTCTTGGAAAGAATCCAGCAATTTGAAAAGAAAAAAGTTTGCTTGTTAAAATCTGGGGATTTCCTTGCTGGGGAGGATGGGTAGACTTGCAAGCTCTTTGGGAAAGTAGCGTGGGGAAATGACAATCACACCTCAAACCTTATGTTTCTCAGCTGCTGGAAAAGGAAGCGTAGGTAATCAAATACATTTTGCTCTGAAAGTCTGGGAGCACAGAGAATAATCATCTTCTTCAGGAACAAGTGTTCTTTGTTTAACTGTTGCATGGTTGAAACCCACGGTTGTTAAATCGGGTCACCATACCAATTTATTCCGATGGATTATCATGGCAACTGACCCTGGGCACATTTTCCATAAAACCTTTATTGTAAAGGTTCAGCTCCTTCACAACTGCCAGGAGATTAGGTTACTGCTTGTAGTAACTGCTCATTTATGTTATTCAGTCCCGTAACAAGGACTTTCAAAACATCTTAATTTAACATATCCCGTTTCTACATCACCAAGATAGGCTTCAAGTGAAACGCCTTTCTTGTGTCTCATCGTTAAGTCTGCCTTAACGTTGAGACACAAGTGCACTTCAGAATTTAAATGGAGTGGAATAAATAAGTGAACATGCAAGAGTGACCTAATTTACATGTGCATTTCCAGCCTAACTGCTGAGGTTTATCAGGAGAGTCCGAGATACATCAAGTACTCAACACTTACTCTTGACTTGTAACTTGCAGTTACAAGGTAAATAAATTTCACAGGTGTTGAGTGAGGTGTCAAAAATGGAAGACACAATAGGTTGGAGAAAAATCACCAATCAAGTTGACAACAAATAAAAAATATGTGTGACATCATATACTATCTGACTTAAAGTAGGCAAAATAAATAACAACTGGAATTCAGTATTATTGCACATGTTTAGGTATTCTATGGATTGATTGATGGTGTTTGGATGAGTAATAGCATAGCAAAATATGACCAAACGTAGTTTTCTTGCTTTCATTTTAGCAAAATTGCTAATTATGTTGTCATGAAGATATTAACAAAATTTGTTTTCTATAAAAAATAATGTCAAACTAAACCACTTTTTTGGAAGCACTGTAGTTTTTTGGTAGTTATTATTAATTTTAATTTGGAGAAACATTGCTCTCCTGAGGCAGTAGTGACTGGAATTGTCAATAAGGTTCTTAAAGGAGTAATTACATTTAGAAATAAACCATGAATTTTACAAATCAGGTTTAAACATTGTTATAGTTTAGCATATGAGAAATTACCTTTGTTTCAGAAAATATTACATTTTGATTTCATCCTATAAATTGTTAACAAAATTCACTATCTCTATAAGCAATATCTAAAGTACATTCTTAAGTGTGTTTCTTTCAAAAATTTTAATATACATATATATATATTCCAAAGAAAAAATAGTAGTATATTGATCAACTATAATTTAATCTCCATGGGCCAGGAAATAGTATACATGGAAATTCACTTAAGGATTATTTATATGTGAACCAACTTCACAGTCAGGTGAACTTGTTTCCCCATTTTTTAATTGCCTTATAGTTTATTGGAATGTTATTTATATAGCGTATTTTACATATTCTTAATTTAAACACTGTCTTTAAATTTTTTAAAAGTTTAAAAAATGTTGCTACAATTTGAAATTGCTAAGGTTCTATCTGTTGGCTTTTGGCAAATATGCTAACATTATTAATAGCAAGCAATAGTTTCATACCAATACCAGTAACTGTGGCTACTACAAGTTCAAAATTAATTTCATTTCCTGCCAATGTCCATAATTCACTCTTCCAGGATCTTCTGTGGTTTGGCTTAACTCTGTGCATCTCATAGCTGGACTAAATTAAATTTAATTGCTTTACAAACACTTAGTCAGGATTCCCTGGTCACATGTCCAAGAGTGGTTTTAAAGTTACATTTGATATGTTTCATAGAGATGTGCTATTTTTGAGTGGGTCCAGAATACATTGCATGTAATTTTTAAATTGTTACCCAAAGTCATTATTATCTGCACAGTTGAGGCCATGATTCTTAGTAAGAAATTCAAAGTATGTAGTGTACTTGGCAGAGAGAATATTTTCTGGTTTTCAGCTAAAAATGTGGCTTGTAAACTTTTTCCTTCACCAACAACATTAAGCTTCCCCACTAAAACTTTAAAAATTACTGTCTAAAATTTAAAGTTATTGCTTCATTCTTCACATAAGTCAAAAATCTTTACTTTTAACATTAGGTATAAAAGCCAGTAAATAGTCATTAAATTGTGATAGCCTTATTTTGTCTGCTAACAGTTCAACAATATACAAATTTAATGGTAATTTTTCAACATGGCTTTTATCTCTGCTACAATTTAGTTGGACTGAGTAACACTTGCTTTTATAAATTTTATCTATGGTAATTTTCTTTCATTTTATTATTCATTAAATTAATAATCTCACTTTGAATTCTCCACACTAGACAGGGATTCTTTGTTTTAATATTGTTTTTTTCATCTATCCTAAATGTTTGGCCACTCTGGTTCAAATTTTTATATCATTTCTCTTAAATCTAGAAAATGTCTACTATAAACTCCTGTCTATTCCTTACTAAGATAGTAAATGATACAACCGGTTCAATATATTTTATAGTTTATTTGTATTCACAGTAAGTGACTGGTTCAGGGCTATAGCTTTTTATTTTTCCCTACTTTTTTCTACTCCTTCCTCTCTTTTGTTGCAGTTCTTATAGCTTAAGAGGAAAATGGATTTGTGGGTGGAAGACAAGTCTGTCCTGGTATCATCTTAGGGAAAGATGGGCACTTTCACTGATTTTCTAGTAGAAAGAATAATTAGGATCCTAATGAAATTTCCATTTTTACACATTCATAATGGTCTTATCCCATCCTTAATCTTTCTGCAAGCTATCTAAAAAAGATCAAGAATGGTTATTTTTCTTTCTTACCTGATGTGCTTTGTGGGTTGTTTTTGTTGGCCTCATGCACTCTAGGATTATGAATTAAAGCTTGCTAAGCATTACTCTGAGTGCTTGTGAAAATACATCCAAGATTCAGTGCCTAATCCAAATCTCTTAATTGGTGTGAAATGTTCAAGCAGCAAAAAGATTGCTTTAAAATAATGAGATACAGGTTAGTCATGCTGTTTTACCTACAATATAGTCATTTTTCTTACATGTTTTTGAGGAGGTGGGGAAAAACTTATCATATATTTCATTTGTATAAGAAGAGTAAAAGGACAAAGAAAAGGGCATTTAAAAGCATGTATCCTGAGGAAGGGAAACTGAAACATGTGCTTTATTGGAAGTTGACAATAGTTTGAGAATGGCTAACTTTCTGCTCTGTATATCAGTGATGGCGAACCTATGACACGCGTGTCAGAGGTGACATGAGAACTCATTTTTTTGGTTGATTTTTCTTTGTTAAATGGCATTTAAATATATAAAATAAATATCAAAAATATAAGTCTTTGTTTTACTATAGTTGCAAATATAAAAAAATTTCTATATGTGACACGGCATCAGAGTTAAGTTAGGGTTTTTCAAAATGTTGACACGCCGAGCTCAAAAGGTTCGCCATCACTGCTGTATATGCTCTGCCATATCTAAATGTTTTTCCGCAGAAATTCTGCCCTTAAATGTTAAGAATTGTTTCCTATGGGCTAGCGAAGTGAATCACATTGCTTTTTGACACCACACACACACACACACACACACACACACACGCACGCACACGCACACTCCACACTCCACTCTACCTTTCAGATCTCAGCATAAATAAACAGACTTACTTCATCAGTTACTTTGTCCCTATTTCAGTTCCCAGGGATTTGAGAAAATGACAGCAAAGCTCAAATGAGAGGGGATGTTCTTCATAACAGGACTGAGATTATTCAATGACTCCAGTTCGGGAGTCATTGATCTGGTGAATGGAAAGATTAGAATTTTATTACGCACAACACAGCCACCCCGGTGGCATGGATGTAACTTCTTCAGGGAAATGACATCATGGCAGAAACATACTCCAGACAGACTTCCCAGGTGCTATATATTTTATCTGCCCCCTGCTCTGGATCACAGCTGACCGGTGTTACTTGAGCTGTGGACAGGGCTCATGTAATGTGAGCCATCCACCAGTGTGCAAAGGGCCCTGGGCTTGGAAACAGCATGTGAGGTCAAGTTCCACCTTGGCCTCTTACCAGCTCTCCTACCTGGGGCTGCTCACATCTTCTTTGACCTTTTGTGTTGCGTCTCTAAAATGGGCACAACACCACATTGTTCTCATTTTCCAGGGTTTCGGATGAAGTCATGAATGTAAAACGACTTAGTAAATGTTGTGCATGGTTCTGAAGGAAGCTACGATTACTATTATTATCACTCTTAATAGACATACGATGTTTGAGAAACAGGACATAAAAATAATGGTAAGGGTAGCCATGAAAGGCACACACATCCTAAGTGCAGAGAGAATGGGGTCATGTTGAGAGTGTTTGAAGAAGCCTTGAACGATTACTTCTCTCATCATTTTTTCCTCGCTCTCTCTGAATGACATTCATGGCTTCTAGGGAACCATGGCTCCTTGCTGAGCTCCCTGAATTAATCTCAAGACAATGAGGAAACTTTGAATCTCTTTAGAGCTGCCACATTGTTTTTTCTTTCTCAAGTACATTCTTATCACTCTCCCAACACAGGCTCTACACAAGGATGCTGAAACCTTGGACTCCCCCAGCGAAGGCCCGGGGAAAGTGGCTGCACACTGAAAAATGCAAGGCATCTGGAAAGAGTGCCCGGAGGCTGTAATGCGCTCCAGTGACCAACTGGCTGACTGTATCCTGTTCTCTCATTCTTTTATTCCCTCCAGACATCCTTGGTTTCTTTTCCAGCCCTGAGTAGTAATGACTTCTTCATCTGGCTTAGCCACTGAGGAGAGAGAGTGAGGGCCTTCCCAGTCATGGCCCGTTTCTATTGGCCAGGAAAGATGATGGACAAGCAGCAGATGCTGCTGTCAGCCCAGCTCCATTGCTCAGTCTCTGGAGATTATTGATTCTCATTAGAGGCCAGTCAGCTGTTCAGTTGAGGAGTCCCGGGGTCAATATAGCTTCCAAATCCAGGAATATTGGAGCTCCTAGAAGGCAGTCACTCCTCATAGCACTATGCACAGAATACTAATATCCAGATAGTCATCACTTCAAAACTTGAGGCTAAATATACCACCCCCCAAATCTGCACTCAGAAAATCAGCTGCATAAAATCCACTGATCTCTCCACTCCGGAGAAGTCCTAGTGCCATTGGAATGTTACCTCTTTCCTGTCCTGTTTACTCCTTATCACATTGGGCTGTTTCCAGCTTCAGCGACTGCAGAGTTCCTAAAACACTTCTGGCAAGTGTTGCAAACTTCAATTTGTGAAACGCTATCCAAGATTAGTGTTGACCCAGCTCTAGGAGGCCTAGTCAAACCCTTTCCATTTTGCCTACTTTTCTCTCAGGAACCAAAGCTGGCTTACTGCTTGTCAGTGTGCACACAAATCCCTAACCTGCCTAGTTTGTGCTCTGTGGTTGTAAGCTCAGGGGGAAGGTGGTGGAGCTGGACATTTATTTTATGAACCAAACACTCCTAAATTCAGCTCATGTGTAAGTGCACAAGATGCTGGCCTCTATGTGGGCTCTTTAATGCACAGCTGAGTGGTTTCTTATGCATTTCCGTCAATGATGGCTGTGGACTGAAGGTGGAACCTGGGACTGATTGAGGCAGCAGCTGCTGCCATCCATCACTTTCTCCCTGGCCAATAAGAAGAAGGCAGGACCTGCTTAGGGGCCGGATAGCTGACTGCTAACTGACAAATGAAGAAATCATTACTCAGGCTTGCGAGGGAAACCCAGCAATGCCATAATAAAACATATGAATATGACAATGCTCCTTTGATAGGTCAACTACTTTTCAGATTCAGAAACATCGTGTCTGTTTACAGTGTGTCAGTGCAGAGTGATTCCTTATTATCTGATTGCATGGTTTCGGGTCAGTATGTTATTTTGAGAAAAATGACATAACTCAGAGTTGTCTAAACATAGCCTTATTATTGAGGATTTGAGAGGTGAAACATAAATTACGTCAAATTAAACCTGACTGGTAAAAGCAGTTAATCCTAGAGGGAGCTCTGGCGCTAGGATAGCCCTTCAAAATTTGCAAAATTTAAGGGAGGGAGCTGGGTCTTGTATACTTCTTTACTGAGCCATCTTTGGATGCAGGATGCCACTAAAGCTGTAAGGTATGCACTGGTGAGAGAGTCACTAGCATCAAAGAGAAGCTTAATCCTGGCTGTTCATTGTAGGCCAAGACGAATGGTGGGAGATGCTACATCAGAATTCTACTAACTGACAACAATGAAGATGATAGGATATTAAAATAACAGAGGTCAGGTGGTGTCACTTACCCTCCAGATGCAAGATCTGTGCAGTAATTGTGATGAGCAACAAGTTCACTTGTCGGCCGGAGGAGGTTGACCTACAGAGACCTGTGAAGACGGTTACTAGAGCATCATGTTCTAGGAGCAGGGTATTTGGGTGGCCACCACTGGTATTGCTCAATCTGTAAAAAAGAAATCAAGTATCGGTGACCAGGAAGTGGAGGGAAAGTGCCCCAATAAAAACATTATGAAGCTTTGCCCAGTTTCTGACCATGAGTTAGTTTTCAGAACTAGAATCTGTTAGATCAAAGGAATGGTCAAGAGGAAAGACTGAACCATTATAGCAAATGGTTCCTCAGCCCTTCCTCAAAGGCACCAATGGCCATTCAGTCATGTAATCATACAATGGGGAAAGGGAAATATGTATATTTTCCAAGAATTGTTGGACAGATGCTCTTGGTGACGTGGAAGCATGGAATAGACTGAAAGATCTCAGACGGAAGGCGGGGGGCGGGGGTGGAAAGAGATTAGCCAAAGAACTTATATGCATATTTGCATAACTCATGGAAAAAGACAATAAGGTGGTGAAGGGGGGGAGCAGGGTGGAGGGGATCAATGGGGCAAAAGGGGGACATCTGTAATACTTTAAACAATAAATTTTGTTTCCAAAAAATATCCACTGATATGAGGAAATGCTGGTTATATAATCTTAAGTGAAACAGGCAGGCATATAACTCCCTGAATCTATAGCTATAGCTATACCTGCATCCAAATGCACATGTATGTGCTATATATAGGGTGTCCCCAAAAATGTAATCACACACTTTGAATAATTATAAAGGCAGCCCTTATTAAAATACATTTCATTTTCAAAATTGAGCTATCAGCTGTTAAAGTCTGTATACACTTTTTGGCACTATATATATATATATATATATATATATATATACATGTAATCCCAATTTTGTAAAAGAAAAATTCTAGGAATATATATATAAAAAAAGCTTGGAAGGAAATGACTAAGATGTTAATGGTGGTTGTCTCTTTAGTGGCTCACACCTCAGTGGGGGGGTCATTTCATTTCTTCAGGCTCTCATTTGAACAGAGTACCTCCCTAAAACAGAAGCTCACCCACTGCCTGTGGTCACCTCTCCGACCCTGCCAGGGTCCTGCTGCTGTCAGCTGCACCCGTGTGGCTGAGGGAAGTCCCTGATGGGTGAGGAGAGAAGAGGGGGAGGAAGCCGAGTAGTGTGGGAGGGATGATGGCCGTGCTCCTCTGGGCCAGCATCGATCAGCAGCAGTAATGATGACATAGTGAAATGTGCGATCCTGTATGTAAGAAACTGACCTTCTAAAGATTCCACAGGTTCCGTGAGAACAGAGGAGTCAAGAGAAGTGAATAGAGGGTATGTACTTCGATAGGTGGCTTAGGGAGTTGGATATTTTCACAACTTTCAGTCCTCCTTTCAGAAGATCAACCAAGCATCCTTTGGCTCTGCTTCGTCCTTCAGATCCTTCTGTGTGGCCCACTCTTCCCTGCGCAGGACACACACATGCCTTTCAGTGCCGCCCTCTCCTTGCAGCCCACGCTTGCCCGCCCGCCTTAATCTCCTGCGTCCTGCACCCTGCACACCCAGCGCTCCGCACATTCCACCGGGTCAGGACACAGCTCCTGGGGCTCTTTCATCATCGGGAGACCAGACGGTTGTTGCTAAGCAGAGTATACAGGGCACAACTGTAGCCAACTGTTTAACTCCAGCTAAGTCACGGTATTTCTCAGTTTGCCTGGATTACCAGTAGGGGAAGCAATGATTTTCCAGTTTACTACAAAAGCTGATGTCGTCGGTGACCTGTTATAAAAATGAGAGTTATGTTCTATGACTTTAATGTTGCTCGAACCCCAGGAAGCAAGCATTTATGCAGTCTATGTGATTTGTGGCAAAGCTCTGCCAGAAAATAAGAAGTCACAAAAGAAACAGATGGCATTGAATCTGTCTTAGGTAGGAAAACAACATTTTTGGATGGGGATGTGTATGTCTGCACTGCATCATTTATGACCTCTGACACATGGAGGTCACTTGAAATGGAATAGAACTAAAATAAAATTTTGCCTCCACTTTGTACCAGTGCCATGTTTTGAGGTCAATCTTTTCACTTCTCTGAGCCTCAGTTTCCTTATCTGTAAAATGGAGGTAATCACAGCCACTGTGGAAGTAAAGGAGGACATGCATGTAAAGGGCTTCTCAGAGTCTGCTGCCAAGTCATCACTCAGCAATTGTGAGCATCCTCCCACCAATAAATTTGGACTTGAATGTATAGTTGAACTTTGTTTTAATCTTGGAAAGTGTTAAACTGGTCAATGGTCATGTCTTAAAGAATAATACCACAAGGATTGGTACAATGGGAAGTGGGTCATTTGAAACCTGTTCTAAAATAATTTCTGACTTATTCAAACTCATAGTAACTGGATGTCATGTGCTGTGGAGAACCGGACCCAAGGCCTGGTGAAATACTGCAATGGGTCCCATTCTCTTAGTTTTCCCCTTATGACCAAATATGACATATTCCAACATCATCAGTTTCTCAGATCTTCATGGTTACGTGGAGCGGGAATAGTAAGCATCATTGTCTTTATCATAGTAGACTTTCGGTACATTTTTGTTGACTGATGCATGCATAGCCATTACGGAATGCAGTCATGCATTCAGAATGGAGGCTCTCACTGTTTCCTTGTGTGCAGCCTGAGACATTCACGGTGGAAGGTAGCAGGGAGCCCTTTAAAAAGCCTTCTGTTGTGGCTGACTGACTTGTTGACATTTATTGGATGCTGCCTGAGTGCTAATCACCTCACTCATTTACATCCTTATCTCTTTCATTTCTCCCAACCATGCCTCCCTCTAGGCTAGTCCTGAACTAACGAGGGCAATGTCTCCACAGCTTGGAAATATACACATTTCCCAGGGCCTTTTGTGCAAGTTTACAATTACTGGAGTATTAGGCGGGCATGGTTAGGTGGGGTGTTAGCTTGGTGGAAAAACAAAACCAAACACCAAACTAAACCAAATCAAACATGCGCACTGTGAGACCATGTCTAGAGAAGCAGTAAGGAAAGGACAGGAATATTTATAGAATGCCAACGATGTCTTAGGCACGATGCACACATGGCCTCAAAAGAAGCTACTGCAATCTCTCTCCTTTTAGAACTTGCTCCTCCTTATTTCACAGGACCTTTCGAAAACCACATGAAAAAACATGGACAAGTTGTAACTTCGGAGGGTATAGGATGGGGAGGAGAAAACACTAACAGAATCTTTTACTCTTTCCTCTCACTATAGCTTTGCATATGTCACCAACATTTTGGGGTGTCCTGTTTGAGCCCAGAAGAAATGGTGCGGGTACGGGGAGCATGAGCTCATGACTTAATGCCCGCTCTGTTCCATTGACTGCGTGGCCTTGCGTAACTAGACCCCAAGGGTTTCAGCTGCCTCAGGTGCAAATGGGGACAATATGCGCCTTATAGGGTTAGAAATAATGTGTGTAAAGTGCCTAGCACATATTTGTTACTCAGAATACTGGGGTTATTTCTTGTATCTGTTAGTACCGCTAAATCCAGTCTGGATTATATATGGTAAATATCACTTGTCTAGATTATATAAAATTTTTAGTTGATCTGCCAGTATTATTCTCTGATTTGACACCAGAATGATCTTTCTAAAATACTAATTGAATGTCTCTTTCCCTCTTCAAAAATCTTTAGTGCCTAAATATTTAGTGCTCTTTTTTAAAAGGCATGTAAAGAGTTTTAAAAAGTATCCCTACACTATTAAAAAAAAAACAAAACACATCTCTTTTTCCTATTGGCATTCCCCATTCCCAAGGCAGGCTTCTTAGGCAAGTGGCTTATACAGTCACACAGGGACCCCGCCCTTGGTTTAATGCTCTGCTACAGACTTCTTGAAATTCTTAGTGATTTTATCTTTGAACTTGTGCTTTGCAAGCGACAGATGTCACACGTAGCAATCGAGCTTGGGCACCATGAGCAGCACAGACATGTCAGGCTGCAGCTTGCATGTGCGTGGCTCAGCACTGCCCGCAGCCATTGGCTGAGCAGTCGGCCGGCCCCCTGGCATGCGTGTACCTGGGAGAGTCTTGGGTACCATGGGTCCCCAAGGGAGCATTCAGAACCTTAGCCCAGATTGGTAGTGGCAATGCTGGCAGTAGAAGCTGAAGTAGCAGCAGTGGTGTCCCTGGAGAGAGGACGGACTTCGCGTGGGGTCAGTGCCTGCACACTGGGCTTCTTACAGTGGGCATCGCCGGACCCCACCCCCGTGCATTTGCACAAGTCTGAATTCTCCAGCTGGTGTGTAGGCTCAAGAGCTCAGGAGACAAGACAGTAAATTTTGTCTGTAAATTATTACAAAGTTAAAACTTACACGAGGATATTGTGATAAAGCATATGAGAGAGTTAGAATTCTTCAAAGAGTTTTGAATTTCTGGTTTCGGTAACTGCTGCAACATTGCAAAGCAAATGCCTACAGGCTTATAAATAGAAATTAAATGTAAAGATGATCACACTTGACAGAGTAGAATGCTATTTTATATGATCATTAATGAGACATTTTAAAAATCATTTTTTCCTTGCAATTGAAGACAGAGATGGAATGAATACACAGGTATTTTGAGTTACATATACATCATGAAACTGCCTTTTCATTTCTTATACAACCTCCATAAGTTTCAGGAAATGTCAGAGGAAACGTTAAAATGCCATTGTGTAAATTTACATTTAAAATTAAATTCAGATTTGCATGAAAGGTCAAATATTTAAGATAGCATTCTGCAAGAGTACTCAGCTAAAATTTATATTATGGAATACTTTATCAGGAATGCATCCCAGTGTTATCACAGCCCATACAACTATCCTTAACAATTCCAGTAAATTTGTATCAGCAGAAAGATCATTCTGAAACTTAAAAGTGATCAGAAATTATTTGTGCTCTTGCATTGCTTTTAATTGTATTGTTCAAAAATTAAGTTCCTAAAAGTACAAATTATTTATTGTTTTAAGTGGCTTTGTAGAAAAATGAACCAGAAACCCAGATATCACATTAATAAAGTATTATTATTCATGGTAGTACATACAATTATGAGACTAAGAATATAATTTTCTTTGTAATTTATAAGTATATGAAAGTCATATATCACTATTACTCCATTTTTTCCTTTTTTTTAAAGATATATTTTATTGATTTTTTACAGAGAGGAAGGGAGAGAGAATTAGAAACATTGATGAGAGAGAAACATCAGCTGCCTCCTGCACACCCCCCGCTGGGGATGTGCCCGCAACCAAGGTACATGCCCCTGACCGGAATCGAACCTGGGACCCCTCAGTCCGCAGGCCGACACTCTATCCACTGAGCCAAACCAGTCAGGGCTCCTTTTTTTTTGTTGTTTTTAAAGGAAAAAGCTTTGTATTTCAGTACCTTAACAGCACTTTCCCCTGCTTTTTGAACTAAGAGCCACACATCTTCATTTTGTGCACAAAATATATATCGGACTCTGCCCATCCCCTCTACCATCACTTACCTCCAATTAGTTACCTAACACACTCCAATATTTGGACCCACAATGTCCCTCCATCTTGGCATTCCTTTCATTATATTGTTGCTCCTTCTCAAAATACCTTTCCAAGTCTCTCACCTATAAAATTCCTACTCATCCTTTCATTCTCAGCTCTATAAAAATGCTATATTCCTGTAGCATTTCACACATACATTAGTTAGAGTTTTAATATTTTGTGCTATCATAAGCTGTTGTATGTTTATTGCTTTTGCTAGACTCTGATCTCCTTGAAGGCAAAGACTTTATCCAACACCTTTTCTTAGAACCTAGTACTGTGCTTTTCATATTTTAGGAGTTTAATGAATATGATTAAACAGGGTATTGAGGAGAATTAGCAGTCAACAAAATTAATAATAAGGATGCCAATAATTTGGCTAAGGCATTGATCAGCATATCTCTACCTAATCAGCAAGTGTCCTTGTCTCTCACTGCTTTATTCCTGGAGAGGCAAAACAGAATCGAAGATTGGAGGGATTAGTAAAAGTTAGCGGAACAAAAAGGAACAGGGGAGAAGAGTGTGGCATCAAAAGCAGAAGGCTGCTAGGTTCTAAGTCCCAGAGGCAGACCATACATGCTGAGTCCCAGAACTGAAGAGGTTTTCATCTTCAAGATTCTTCCTTGTTCTAAGAGGATGGCCTTCACATTGAGAGAAGGAATTTTTTGGAACAATAATTATAGTAGTATTCTCCTCTTCTAGGACCTCCAAATAAGCATTTAGGGTTCATTATGCCAAAATAATGAAAGTTAAGCTATTTAACAAAATATATAATGTAATACATAGAACTTTCCTTATTACGAAAGTTTGGATCATTATGAATGTCCCTGGATCCTGATGTTCTTGGTCCAATTGGATGGTCAGTGAATAAATTAGCCAGTATCACAGAGGTTCATTTCTAGGTATGGAGTAGATAGGGATGATTTAGGTCTGCAGTTATATATGGTGTTCCTACCTTTGGTGTCTAGATCATAGTGGGAAACATAAAAGGAAGAATCATGGCAAATCCATTTCTGCCAGCCTAGGAAAGAATGAAATAAACCAGTCAGAGAAAGACAAATATCATATGATTTCACTTATATGTGGAATCTAATGAACAAAATAAACTAACAAGCAAAATAGAAACAGATTCATAGAAATAGAGAACAGACTGACAGCTGTCAGAGGGGAGGGGTGTTGGGAGACTGGGTGAAAAAGGTAAAGGGATTAAGCAAACACACACACACACACACACACACACACACACACGTCATAGACACAGACAACAGTATGATGATTACCAGAGGAAAAGGGAAAGGAGGTTGGGGGGAAGTAGAAGATGGCAAAAAGGGATAAAGGGTAACAGAAGGAGTCTTTACTTTGAGTAGTGAGTACACAATACACTATACAGATGATGTATTATAGAATTGTACACTTGAAACCTATATAATTTCATTAACCAATGTCACCCCAATAAATTCAATACAAATTAGAAAAGAAAAAAAAGAAGAAAAGAGAAAAAAGTTCTTAAAGTCCATGCCCTTTGCATACAAAGGGGAACCCAAGTCTGGTTTTCTAAATCCAACATGAAGGTCACATTGTCCTGAAATGGACACAGTTAACATGCCTTTAAGAGCTTTCTTAAGGTAACATGTTTTATTTGAGTTCAGAACTTTAATTATACCTTACAATATAGTTCACTGTAATATATAGTATAACTAAAGACTAAAAAAAAATCTTCTGAAACTGACTTAAGGATTTTATGCTGAATAAAGTCACAGGCCTTCTCTGTCTTTTCTTATCTTTGGTACTGTTTTGTTCTTATATGTCTTTTCTTGAGTCTTCTAGGGATTCAGTACTAGAAAAAATTTTAAATATGCTATTTTTACTTTTTCTCTATAGATGACTTAACACATGACAACATTTCTGTGAAAGGGGGTATGGCAACACCAGAAAGTAAGGGAGACATGAACATACAGCCAAATTTAGATATCTATAAAATACAAGTTATGTTTGTAAGCTTATAAATAATTTCTTGGTAAATACTCTTCAACGACTACTTATAATCAGGAAAAGGAAAGAGAGGAGTATGAGAATTCATACTTCATATTTTAAAAAGTTCAAATGAAAGGGGATGAGTAAAAGAGGAAGAATAAGAAGTTAATTTTCTACAGTAAAAAATGAACTACTATGAGTTATATGCTGAAATGATCTAAGGACTTTAAAGATGTATCCTGTGAAATTTTAGAAGTTATTGATGAAAATACCAAGGTGAGCTATATTAAAATCCTGTTTTCAACCATTCTAGAAATCGTGGTCCAAGTTGGCATGTCAAGGCTGATAGGTCACATTCTTTTGACTGTAGCTCAGATTTCTGGGAGACACATCTTCCTCGTTAGTTTCAGGTGACAGCTCAGCTCACTGTACAGGAGAGGTCCACTTGTACAGAAAGAGAGAAGTGAGAGAGGAAGATTTAGCACTGCATTTTCACAGGGCAAGAAATTCCACTCTAGCTCCAATGTGTGTTGGCCCGTTGCCTGGGCTCTCGTGAAACACATGACCATCACTCTTCTGCCTATTTCTGGCCTGGATTTGGAGCTTGGTGGCTAAGCAAACGCTAGTTGGAGCTAAAATTAGGCAGCCAAATTGTGACAAGACATATTTGCCTTCAACAAAGAAGAGATGTCTATTTAAGAAAAATTGGATCAATCCATGGATCAATGTCAGTCACATGTATCTTAGCAGTCTGCTTCTATTATGCAAAATCTGAACTACCATATAGCAACTAATTAGACTGCATTCTGGTTTCCAACCCTGTAGTATTGCCACAGCAGCCCAGTTCTATTGTAAATGGTTTGGTCTATCTGGAGAAGAGTTTAGAGTAGTAGCAATATGAAAACTATTGACATGAATGGTAAAAAACAGAGCAAATAGATGTAGACTGTACCTTTTGGATTAGTGTAATTTTAAAATCTCAAGAATGTCAAAGTTTGGCAGTCTTTTGCATCCCAGGAGGAATGTATTTGGAGTCACACTTGCAGCATTCTTTTTCACTTGATGGTATTTGATAGAACAGGGATTGTCATCAAAATTAAAGCAAAGGCCAGTAACAATAATGCCTTGCATATTTTTCCACATATTTTTCCCATCACAGTCAATATCTTTTGATCACCCACTGTATGGGTTTGGTATTGCAGGGGATTCAGAGATGAATCAGAGATTTTTCTCTCACATCAAGGAGCATAGGATCTATTTAGAGGCAAGAAATAAATGAAGGAAAAATGAAACAGAAAGGAATTCAATAGCAGTTTGAGATGATAGTAGGATTGGATAAAAAGTAAAATGATGGACACATGCTTCTTTTACATAGCTTAGTAAAGGATAACAATAACAATGAGGAAATTTGTCGTTTCTGCTCAGTAAAGATCAAAGTTGATCTTTGACAGAGAAGATACCAGCCTAGGACTTGACTATCCACCATATCTGCTTTTAGTTAAAGTTTTAATTTCAGACCATCTTTTGTGGTTACTTTAGGTCTTTGAGTTTGCAAAACTGCCATGCAGGCCTTCCCTGAGCTAGTCAGGTCAGCGTGACATAAGACGTGCTTGGTCAATGATCATGAGAGACCCACTTGCCAGGCTATAGTAATTATTATAATTACATAATAATTACTATTATGTAAATAGTAATTTCCTCTCTAATTACTCATAAACCTCAAATGACTTGACTTGTTATTAAAGTACTTTCAGACTTTGAATGGCACAGACCGTAATAGGTAAGAATTAGTAGAAGACATACAGGTATGTCAACAAATTGGGCATCCTCAGCCCCCTCACAAATGGCCTTTGCAGAGAGCTTACCCATCCAATTGGGCAATGAGAGAATCATGTAACCAGAGGATGAGACTGTCTGGATTGCGAGCTGTGCCCTAGAGGAAGCCTCTCAGCCTGGGTTTCTTCTAACAAGCCAGATGGGAGATTTGCTAACGGGATAGGTTGCCTCGAGGGCACTTTCTCTAAATTCCTATAATTAGGAATGAAAAGCTCCATAATATTTTTATGGCGTATATGACAACTCTAAGCCAGGGAGGGTTTTAGTTACATGGTTTGTAGGGAGAACATGTGAAAGTGAAGAACCCTCCTCTTAAAGTTTAAAAACGTGTATGAGAGCACCAATTTACTCCCTAGAGCTCTAGGACTGTTACTGTAGAAACAACAACAGAAAAGACCGTAGCAGAAAGCTGAGGCACCAGACATTGGTGGCCAGCGCTTGTGCACGGTCACAGCAGTGATGATAATTATGCGGCTATAATTCAGACATTAGTAATGGGAAGGGAAGGAGGGTTAGACACTGATGGAAACTCTTAGGATTTCTGTATCAAAGAATCCTGGTAAGTATGCCTTTTGTCAAGAAATTAGAATGCAACTAAGCTTCTCTCCCGAGACATACTCTTATGTTGCTGATCTGGGCATGACCTTGACACTTGAGAAGCCAAACCATTCTGCTTCTTTTCTGAAACCAAGTTAGCACTAGAAGTGTCCTGAAGAAGAAGAAATAAGATTTAAGGCAGACCAAGAAGATGGAAGAAGAGGGAAAAGGTTTTATGAACATCTTATGACATCCTTTTACATTGCTGTTTTTTCTGGACTGGAAGTTCTATTGGAAGATATGGGATATTTAATTGACTCCAAGACCCTTTTGAAAAGTGTCAAGTTTCTGAATCATCCAATCATTCTAATGTGACTGACTTTTCCATGTTGACAGAAAAGACACGGGCCTAGGAGAAGATTCCTTCCTCTTCATTGCATTCTCTTAATTACGTGTTGGTACTAGCTGGATGTAATCTTAGGATATTAAGTATCCTTAGCTGATTTTTGCAGAATTTCTTAAGAGAATTTAAACCTATTAATCCATAGCAAGATGAAGACCAACATTGCCTTGGCATTACAGAATAGAAATTTCACTGTTGTTCTTTAAAGAAATGATAAGGAGGACTTCTTTCTGGGTGGAGTTCCCAAGGAATTCCTGAAATGTGTTCTTTGAGCCTTTAACAAATTGAAAATATAGAAAATGTCTGTAGAAAATGAAATAACCCTCCCACCTCCCAACCAAACCATGAAGGACAGCTGCTGAGAGGGATACTGGATTAACAAAGGAGCAAGTGTACGAAACACAGCCCCGTATTTGCCCAGACACTGAGTTTCTTTCAGCCTCTCAGACTGGCAGTGGTGACAGAGCCATCTGTCCTAACGCTTTGCCCTCTGTAGTTGGCCATTAATTTTCCACAAGGACTCTCAGTGACAGCTCCCTCATAGTGACCATACTTGGACATGAGGTGTAGGAAACACTTTAAGAGAGTAGGTTCAAACTTATGATACTGAATCTATGGAGAAAGAGAAACAGAAAAATTCATAGAAGAGCCAACAGTAGACGAAAAGTTAGAGACACTGACTTGAGGAAACTGCTATATTTACTTGTGTTACATGTTGTCTTGAAATCCTATGCTGTATCGGTATAATTCTTGATCCACATGTATTGAGGCTTATAAACAATGGAATAATTGTCTGAGTAAACAGAAAGAAAGTGATGCTAATAGGTTGTTCCTGAAATCCAGAGAAAGGACAAAAATGCAAACCTGTCTGCATCTTACTTTGAAGTGATTTTTCTTTTTCTTTTTTTAAAAAATATATTTTTATTGATTTCAGAGAGGAAGAGAAAGGGAGAGGGAGAGAGAGAAACATCAATGAGAGAGAATCATTGATTGGCTGCCTCCTGCACGCCCCACATTGGGGACTGAGCCCACAGCCTGGGCATGTGCCTCACAGGGAAGCCCTGACCGGGAATCGAACTGTGACCTCCTGGTTACGCTCAACCACAGAGCCACACTGGCCGGGCTTTCTTTCTCTCTCTCTCTCTCTCTTCCTTCCTTCCTTCCTTCCTTCCTTCCTTCCTTCCTTCCTTCCTTCCTTCCTTCCTTCCTTCCTTCCTTCCTTCCTTCCTTCCTTCCTTCTTTCTTTCTTTCTTTCTTTCTTTCTTTCTTTCTTTCTTTCTTTCTTTCTTTCTTTCTTTCTGAACAAGAACCTACTTCCTAGTGTTAGCTCTCTCTCTTTCTCTCTCTCATGCAGCTGTTCTACCCTCACTAGAAAAAATATGCATAAAAAGAGTATTCTACAAATATGCATAAAAATTGTCATTGTCATGCTATTTTCTTCTTGCTTGCACTGATGCTACAGGACACTCAAGCCTGCTTTTAAAGTTCTTGGTTTCATGAGGTAAGATTTTAAGGATATAGTTAAAATAATCTCCTGGAAATGTATTCTGATAAAAAAAGCATGAGAGCATTGTGAATATTCCTGGAAAACCACATTCCATTTTAGGGAGAATCTAATAATCTGCTTGGAATTATTTTTAGTTGTTCTGGAATTTTATCATCTCCAATGCTGCTCATAATAAGTGAGCTACTTTTTCTGGAGACAAAATGTCTTCTTGTGATTTTGGGATATGCACGTAATGTAGAAACTTGGGCTCAGAATTTTAATTCTATTTTTTTTTCTCTGTGTGGGTTATAGAAGGTAAAACTTTTTATGCCTAAGATAATTTACACAATGTCTTCTTAAAACTCAGGCTAGAAATTAGGCTAAACTCCAATTTGGGGAAGAAGTTAACTAATCAATATATTTGATTCTGGGTAATGAGAAAACCATTCTCAGAACAAAGAGTGTAAGACGATTACTTAAGATAATATCAGCACAACTCAGAGGTCACAGAAGAGAAGATTGAGAGATACATGAAAATTAAAAAGTTATAAAAAAACAGATTAGGAGAAAGTACTTTCAATGCAATAAAAATAAAGAAAAATTATCTGAATATAAAGAGCTACTACAAAAATATAAGAAGTAAACACCAAAATGAGCAAATAATATGGTCAGGCAATTCACAAAAGAATAGCAAAAGGCAAATAAATATATAAAAATATGTTGTTCAGTCTTTCCTAAGCTAATGTTCATTGTTGAGATCCTAGTGGGTGGGGACAATAGGCCAAATTTCTCAAACTTATTTCACCAAGAAGTAATAGTTCTGTGGAACATACTTGGCATTGCTGATTTGGGAATTACTTCTTGTTTTCTGTCCTGTGTAACATGCTTTGTTTTTTTCTTCTTGGACACTCTAGTAATAAATTGTGAGGAGAATCAATAACTTTCTCTTTATTTTGTTTCTGTAAATATGCCATTCTCTAACCTATCACATAAGTGTGACGTGACACGGCTATATGGGAATCCCAGTGTACACATTGTTATGATCATAAATATCTCTAATTAGAAACAATGCTGGCCTTTTTCTTTGATGGCCACAGGAGGGAGCTAAAAAGAGTCAAAGATTTTCTTTTTTCTTTAATATGGAATTTTATGCACTTTTAAAGACATGTCACAATGAGTGATTTAATGGCAATTGTTACTTTCTTCAAGTTTATTTTCAAAAAGACTATTATCAAGATCACCTAATGGAGAAGAAAAGCATCAACAGAGCATCAACTCCACACTGCCACAATAATTTAGGGGTGTGTGTGTGTGTGTGTGTGTTTAAAGAGAGTCACTGTGTGGAACCCACACTTAAGGAGTGGGGAGTTATATCTCCTTAAGTACAGAGTATCTACATATGTTATTTAGAAAGTCTTTATTTATTTCAGTATGGCTATGTCTTTTACACTTTGGACTATAATCCCATATTACTTTATTTTGTTGCTCTTTTTTTTTTTTCATATTTGGTCCTTTGGAGCTTACCCACTTGGAGGTTTTAAAAATTGTCTCCTGTGTCCCTTTACAATTTTCTAATCAAGTTTTTAAATTTCCGAGCACTTCCTCATTTCCTGGCACTCTACGATGCTCCATGCATCTCTTATGTATTTCATGTCCCACTCTCCAGCACCAGTCGTTTCTCAAAGACACTCTTTTCATCTTATTGAAAAAGGGTATTTGACACCAAGATCTTGCCAAGGTGTGCTCATTGCCTACAGGTAGTCATTGTTTTCAGCTGACAGAACAAGGAAATACATGTATGTATGCGAACCCAGGTAGATACACAGTTGTTTATAAATATGTCTGTATGTAGCCATCGGTATCTATATTAAATTAAACATGGGTTCCGACTGATGTCTCCAATTCTAATCCACTACAAAAGGGATCATTTTAGCTCCCTACCTTTGTTTATCTAAAAATTACCAGTCCAAGAGTAAGAAATCTGCCTCTCATGCTTTGTTGTCTATCTACTTAACTATTGAATTCTAAGATATATTTATAGTGACAGCAGAATTCTAAATTTGTATCCTCACAAGAAACCACTTTATCACCTGGGGTATACTGCTTATGTGCTGTTCACTTAGCCCGTAGTTTTACAGACTCCACTCATTTCTAAAGCCACCAAGGGCAGCATCTCCCCCCGCCCCCCGCCCCAACACCCTCCCAACTCAGTGAGTTTATTTCATACATTTGTAATAGATTGTTTTGTCACATTCTGCATTCCATCCTGTGATTCCCATCAATCTTCTAAATGATTTTTAAAAACTCTGCATTTATTAAGGTTCATCCTTTGTGCTGTACAGTTCTATGGGTTTTGACAAATGCATACAGTGATGTGTCTATAATTATAGTCTCATATAAAATAGCTTCACTGCCTTACAAGTCACCTGTGCTGTTTCTAGTCAACCTCTCCTCCCTACCCACAAGCCTCTGGCAATCACTGATGTTCTTCCTTTTGCCTTTTTCAGAATATCATATAGTTGGAATTGTATAGTATGTGCCTTTTAGATGCTTATTTCAAACTCATGGAGGGAAAAGCCAAGGCATTTACATATACCATCCCTTCCAAAGGAAAATCCTGTACAAATGAAACTGCACAATAACCAGGGAATAGAAAAATGTCTTCTGTAGCACATTATTTATTAAACTAGAGGCCCAGTGCATGAAATCATGCACAGGTGGGGTCTGGCCAGCCCGCCCCAATCGGGGATGATCGGCAGTGCTGGTGGGAAGCGGGGGTGTGGTGGGGGAAGGGCCGTGGGAGGTTGGCCGGTCGGCCCTGCCCCCAATCAGGGTGGGGGGGTGATTGGGGGTGGGCCCAGCTGGGGGGAGGGGCCGGGGCGGTTGGCAGGCTGACCCCGCCCCCTGGTCGAGCTCCGGGTCAAGGGGACAATTTGCATATTAGCCTTTTATTATATAGGATGTTTGCTGATTGATGGATAAATGGACTCATTCATTCAAATCAACAAATATTTTTTGAGCCGTTCCTACATACTGGACAGCTAGAAACACAGCAATGAATGAAAACAGACAAGATCCCGGCTCTCATGGAGTTTCTGTGCTAGTAAATGTAGTTGGGTGATGAATGAATGAGTAAATACTAAAACATTCTTTTATGATCGTGTCACAAATTCTTGTGGGCTTAAATTATTTGAATGAAATATTTGAAATTTCATTTCGCCGATATTACTTGTGCTTTGACACTTATTTTTGGTCCCACTTTAGATGGATTTAGCCTTTAAAGTCCCCATGCTTGGTCATGTGTATGGCTGCTGCCTGCACAGTAATACTCCGACAGCTTAGTGCATGCATACATTGGGGGGATGGGGAGCATGCTTCTGGAATGAGTGGATGATTTTTCACTTCTGTTCGAGAGATCAAGCCATCAGCAGGGCTGCTAATCTGCCTATCTGCAAAAATAGCCAGATACATGCACAAATGTAAACATAAAAGGAAACGCTCATCATTTGCATAGCTCTCCTGTTTAGCCCTCAGCCCCCCTAAATGCCTGCAAGCCGTCAGGCTGCACACGCATGTGCTGTAGCTTGAGGACTTGTCATTTTATCTCCCAATGAGACGCTTTGTTATCACCATGAATGGATTAAACATTTTCAACACTCTCTGGGTAAACCAGTCACATCTATTTCTACCTTGGTCCTCTGTTTATGGTCTGCGTGTGCCAAACATCCAGACTAAATGAAAATATCCCCTCCAGGAACCACGCGCGGCATCTCTCCTAACAAGCTGCGGCACCTCTCCGAAGCATGGCTGCTATGTCGTGGGCATCCCGGGAATCTTCAGCTCAGCTCGCTGTGCCTTGGAGCCTCCAGGAGGAATGGTTCGTGAGACGTGCGGAGGGAGTCCTGGGTGTGGCTGATGGTCATACTTAACTCTCTCGTTTGGAGGGAAAGGGGGCAGATGTCAAGATTTGGTATCCCTGGGATAACTGGGATTTGTGGGAGCAGTCTTGGCCACCTGAGGTCCAGCCAGACCTCAAGGCTCCCCCAGCATTGAGCTTCTGTGGTTTTGTGGCTCAGGAAACGGTGCTGAATTCCCAGGGGCTTGTGCCTTACCCATTTTACATCCTCCATCAAATCCAAATGAAAACAGAGAAATGGTCCCTGTTTGCCTTTCTATTTCAAAGATAGCTCTGAAGCTCGGGAAGGGCAGTGGGGGGTGCGGGGGGGGGTGCAGGGAGGGAGGGAATGAGCCTGGCTAAATGGAAAGTGTTGAGATGATTCAAAGGGCTCATGCTGACAGAGCAGCGGTGGCTTGACCTTCTGTGGCAGTCTCCTACTGGTGGTTATTTCGGGTGCTGGAAAGCCTGCCCGCCCTGAAATATCTCTTGGTGCCATCTTGCCAGCTTCTGTAATTCTCACCATGAGAGCCATCCTCTAGTTAAAGGTATTGTGTCTCCAGGAGGCCTGGGTTACATTGCAGCCACCCATAGGCAACCCAGACATTAACCCGTAGTCGCCCATAAGCCTGGAATCTGG
The DNA here is from genome assembly GCF_000147115.1 of Myotis lucifugus. NCBI lineage: Eukaryota > Metazoa > Chordata > Mammalia > Chiroptera > Vespertilionidae > Myotis > Myotis lucifugus. The sequence goes on along the minus strand of NW_005871105.1, from coordinate 1,670,109 downwards.
CTGCAGAGAACAGCGACCAGCTGTTGGTAACCCAACACTGCCTCGCTAAGAGAAGCTTTTTGACAGCCTCTTCACATAAGTGGGGGAAATGGGTGCCACAAAGCTCTGGATCAGGCGTAACGGCTTTCATGGGAGCAGCCAAATCGCCGTAGTGATGGCGTCTCCACTCTCTCCTCCCCAGGCCTGGGAAGATGGAACTTTAGCTACAAGAGGAAAGCAAGTGGCATCAAGGAGGGGCACATAAGTTCATGGATGAATGGGGTTCAACGTGGAATAGGGGAATCCTGGGCCACACCCTTAACCAGGCCTTATCTCTAGGGAAGAAGACAACTGTCTGGCCAGCTGGTTTGATGCCCCCAGTGTCCTGTCGCTGGTCAGGAAAATGTCTGAGGATTTCACTGTAGTTACCTCTTTGGGGATAGAAGGCACCGTTAAAGGTAACACGTTCTCAGGGAGGGATAAGCAGGCATTTTTGAGAATTGAGAGCATGGATGACAATGAGACCATTTTGTAGGCTGAGGGCAAGCTGGGAGCTTGGTATGCTGCAGCTGTGTGTGAGAAAAACATTCTTCCCCAAGTGCAGGGCTACTGCCCATACCCAACGGCCTGTTCTGGGAGCGAGCCAGCTTCCCACCGAGTGTGGTTAGAGGGTCACTTGCTCTCTTCAGAAAGCTGAATTCTTCGGATGGTATCTGGGGTTGCCTTTCTCTCCTTCTGTCCTTGCTTCTCATTTTTCCTGGTCTGGGTTTCTCTCTCTGCATTCCCTTCAGGGTGTGGAAAGCCTGCCCATGTGCTCCCCTCTGCTTTCCTGACTTTCTATTGGGGACTATTGCATGGTTCAGAGTCCGGCTACACAGAAGAGTTCAGGCAGCCTTTCCTCCCTTAGAACATGCTCCTGGGTAGATGGGCATATACCTGTGCCTCACAGGAAGCCCACCTAATGTGTAGCAATTTAGGAGCAGACTCCCCGAGGCATTCTGCCGGTGACTCTGCCCTGAAGGCAGCAGCCATGGGCCACCAACAGAGAAAGGGCAGAGAGCGGATCCCACAGTGGACAAACAGGACTGTGCAAAAGAGTGAAGCAATAGGGGCGGGGGGGGGGGGACGATAGGGACTCCAAAATCAAGAACTATCAGGAAGTGTCAATGAGTGAGTAAATAGAACCGGATGTGAAAAGAAGTCATATAGATTTGAGTTCAAAACTTGGTAGCTGTGAAAACATGCTCAAAGTCACTAATTATACGAGAGATGCAAATAAAAACGACTATGCGGTATCACCTCACACCTGTCAGAATGGCTATCATCAACAAATCAACAAACAACAAGTGTTGGAGAGGATGTGGAGAAAAAGGAACCCTTCTGCACTGCTGGTGGGAATGCAGACTGGTGCAGCCACTCTGGAAGACAGTATGGAGCTTCCTCAAAAAACTAAAAATGGAACTCCCATTTGACCCATTGATCCCACTTCTAGGAATATATCCCAAGAAGCCAGAAACACCAATCAGAAAGGATATATGCACCCCTATGTTCATAGCAGCACAATTCACCATAGCTAAGATTTGGAAACAGCCTAAGTGCCCATCAGCAGATGAGTGGATTAAAAAACTGTGGCACATCTACACAATGGAATATTACGCTGCGGTAAAAAAGAAGGAACTCTTGCCTTTTGCAACAGCTTGGATGGAACTGGAGAGCATTATGCTAAGTGAAATAAGCCAGTCAGAGAAAGATAAATACCACATGATCTCACTCATTTGTGGAATATAGAGAACAACATAGACTGATGAACAGGGACAGATCCAAAGACAAACAGCAATCAGACTATTAATCCCCAGAGGGAAAGTAGGGGAGGGTGGGGGTAAGGGGAAGAGATCAACCAAAGGACTTGTATGCACGCATATAAGCCAAAGCCAATGGACATGGACAACAGGGGGATGAGAGCATGAGTT
>NW_005871105.1:1654052-1668060 GCF_000147115.1 Myotis lucifugus | reverse complement strand
TCAGACACGCGCTTCATTTCGGAAAACTGAATTATGACCAAGTGATTTAAATCACCAGTGTCCTGTACAAAGATACTGCTTTCTTATGAATCCTAAGGGGAAGAGAGGTGATCTTATAAGGATGAAGGAATCTGAGCATGGGTGGAAATTTGGAGAGGAGTTAGAGAACATGATATCCAGAAAAAAAAAGGCAATCATTGGTCGGGGTTTAACCAAGGTCCACCTCTCCGAGAAAGGTGTTTCCCCAGGTAGGGATTTTCCCTGAAGTTAGGGAGGGAATAAAATCCCTTAACTAAATGCCAGGCGGGGTAGTTAATCACTTTAACTACGAACAATCACCCTTAAACTACATAATCTTTACTCCCTGGAATGGAGATAAGAAAAGCTCTACCCTTTGGAATAGAAATTGACAGGATTAAAATCAACTGGTATAAAAACAGATATAACAAGACAATAAAAGACAGAACTTGGCTGGAGATCCTGGCTAGAGATCCTGGCTAGGCTGCTGATCAACTGAACGCTGTCTCCGTGTCATTCCTTCTTCGCCGACTCCGTCCACACCTTTGGGAATCCCTGGACCTGCTGGGGCTGGACCCCAACAATCATTTATAAATCTAGTTGCTGAAGGACTTACTAGGAGGTAGATTAACCTCAAGAGCAATGATATCATCAGAGGGAGCAAGGACATCTACTTTGAAAGAAAGGGAAGCTCTGTAGGGATGCGTACAGATTTTATACGTTTGGAAGAAGTGAAAACAGAGGGCAAGACAGAGAGAAATTATGAGCAATTTTTAGGAATTTGAGAGATTAATTACTAGTGGATTTTGATCTATGGAGAGCATTGGTAATGGCCATAGAATCATGGCCTTTGGAAGAAAAATAAAGCCTTAAAAAATCAGAAATCCATGAAGCCAAAGCCCTTTATAATCCATTGGCCAGTCCCAGTCAAAAACCAATTTGTTCTCAGTCTGAGGCAACGGAAAGAACTTGCACCAGAACGTAAATCAATTGTATCACTAAGGGCCCTGGTTAGTTCAGCCACTTTTCTTTTCCTCAGCAAGACTTTTTCAGTGATAGAAGGAGCGTGTTCTTTTACATTCTGGTATGACTCCTTCTCTTGTCACAGAACGTTAGCACATAGTTCCCACACTTAGCCATGCTAGATTGGCTATGTAGAGTTGGGTAGTTAAATGTGGGGGTTTTGATTATTGTAACAGCTGAGACTGACCTAGCCTATAGCTACAGTCTGAATGTTTGTGTTCTCCCCAAATCCATACTTTGAAATTCTAACCCCTAAACATGATGGTATTGGGAGTTGAGGCTTGTGAGAGGTGCTTAAGTCATGAGCGTGAAGTGCTCATGAGGGCAATTACTGCCTTATAAACGAGGTTGCAGAGGGACCCCTAGCCCCTTTCACCCTGTGAGGACACAGCAAGGAAGAACCAGAAAGAGAGCTCTCACCGGAACGTGACCCTGCTGGTGCCTTAATCCTGGACTTCCCAGCCTCCAGAACTGTGAGCAATACACTTCTGTCGCTTAAGAGTCACGCAGTGCATGGCGTTTTGTTCTAGCAGCCCCAATGGACTAAGACTCCACTCCAGCAGGTTTGGGAGAACACGAGAAGTGGAAAGACAGCCGATTGTAGCCAGAGAAAAAACTTTCAGAATTCCAAATGTGCTTTGTGGAGGGACTTGTGGAGTGCTTTTTATGCCACAGTTATAGGGAGGCAGGAAGGTGAGTGCTAGCGAGAAATCCCATAAATGGAGTGTAATGGCTTTAGGATTCCAATCAGAAGTTTACTAGTAAAACATTCTCTTTCCAGGTGTGGTGAGGACATTTGTCTATGTCCAGGGGAGCTTTTGGAGTTGAAACTGCCTGGATTTCTATCTCATCTCCATGACTGCCTGGTTGTTGTCCTTGAGCAAGAAACTTTGCTGACACTGTTTTCTCTTCAGTGGGCATGGGGATAACTGTGTCCTGTAGAGCACGGTTCATAACGACCCAAGGTGACAAGTGTAAAGCTAACAGTGCACTACTGAGCACATACTGAGCACATACTGAACACTTAATGAAAATGACTTTCTCTTGTTTCTACATTGCCACTGCCATAGCCAGAGTGGAAGGCCGCCTGATTTCGCTATACCAGCCCTCTCCCACAGAACTTTCCATGATGATAGAAATGTTCTCTAATCTATACCTTCCAAAATGGTAGCCACTGTGTAGTTCTGTGTGGCTACTGAACACTGGAAAAGTTAGCTACTGCAACTAAGAAAGTGACTGTTTAGTTTTACATAATTTTAGTTAATTTAAATAGCCACATGTGGCTAGTGGCTACCATGTTGAACAGCATGGTCTACAGCAGCTGTGGGCAAACTACGGCCTGCGGGCCTGATCCGGCCCGTTTGAAATGAATAAAACTAAAAAAAAAAAGACCGTACCCTTTTATGTAATGGTGTTTACTTTGAATTTATATTAGCTGCAACTAAGAAAGTGACTGTTTAGTTTTACATAATTTTAGTTAATTTAAATAGCCACATGTGGCTAGTGGCTACCATATTGAACAGCATGGTCTACAGGCATTATTATTTTAATTGTTCCAATCTTTTTCCAGCCTAGACTCCATATTGCTACCTGAGTTAACTTACTGGACTATGATTCTTGTCATATGATTCTCTCATCTCAAACATCTTTGTGTTTTCAACCAAACAAAGTGAGGTAAGGTAAGGTCTGAGCAAGGGAGGAAGAGACCAATAGAGGAAAGGACACAGAGTAAACATGTTCTCTAAATATCTATATCTTAGAGATTTATTTTAGGGAATTGTGGAGGCTGGTAAATCCAAAATCTGCAGAGCAGGCCAGCAGCTTGGAGATCTAGCAGAGACTCAATCTTGTGGTCCAAAACTCATCTGCTGGCAGAATTCCGTGTTCTTTTTTGGGGGATCTCAGTCTTTTTCTCTTAAGACCTTCAACTAATTGGATGAGGCCCACCCACATTATGGAGGGTAACCTGCTTTGCTCAAAGTCTACTAATTTAAATATCAATCTCATCTTTAAAAAAACCTTCACAGCAACTGACCAAATATCTGAGTACCACAGTCTAGCTGAGTTCACACATAAAATTTACAATGACACCTGATAATACCTCTGCCTAGACATTTATCAGTAACTCATGGTGTCAAAGAAGAAACCAAATAGCACTTTCCAGTGTGGGGACAGCCATCCTTTCTGCCATGCCATAGGGTGAGCATTCTTTTTCCTTCAAAACCTCTACACCCTGGGCCCTGGCTGCAACCAATCAATGTTTCTCTCTCTCTCTCTCTCTCTCTCTCTCTCTCTCTCTCTCTCTCCCTCTCCCTCTCCCTCTCCCTCTCCCTCAATGCAATAAAATACATATCCTTGGGTGAGGATTAAAAAACACACACAACAAAAAACTTCTACACCCTGCCCCTTTGCATCTCTATTGACCACACCCAGATCTATGACCTTTGACTTGTTCATGAATACACAACACGACCTTGTTGTCTTGGTTCTGCCCAAGTGGATCCTTATCAGCCTGATTATCTGAGCGTGACCCCTGGCACTGGGCCTGCAGGGTCTTGGCCAGCAATGTGAGCAGCTTTGGTCTCTCCTGTGCCAAGCCTGGCCTGGTTAAAACCAGGGACATGGAGGTGAAAAGCTTTATATCTTGTTATCAGGTCATTGAGTCATTTAGTCTCTGCCTCACTCTGTAAATGTGACAGTGTTACTAACAGCTTGAGCCCAATTTGATTTATTGGCGAAATTAAATTCTATACTTCCACAATGATGTCAGTATTTCCTGGGTCTTAAAAAAAAAATACAGGCAGAGCAGCAACTGCAAGCTTAACTGGTTAATCCATAAGTTGTCCAGGCCAGTTGCTCTCTGGATGTCAGGAGAGCCGGGTGCTGGCCATCCTGCTCTGTGAACATACAGAGAAGCCTCTCCTTGACATTTCCAGTGCAGACAAGCCACTCTCAACAATAAAGATTTAAAAAAAAATCACAATTCAAAAAACAAAACAAAATACACACTCTTTCAAAATGCTCTTGAGAAAGACTGTGCTTTGCATTTCTGAGTGTCTTTTGTTGATAGGATTATTACTAAAGCAAGTTTGTTTTTTTTCAGAGAAAGGAGGAAGATTTTTAAATGAGGAGATAACTATTTGAGGCACAATTTATTATTATTATTGGTACTAATCTGACAAATTTGGTTGGCTTAACAATATGAACATGACACTATGTTAAGTACTGTGAAGATAAATAAATTAATGTGAGCATCATTGTACTCTTTAAAATGATTTCTATCTTTCTCACTCTACTTTAGGAAAATCAAGCTATGGAAAAAGCTGCGATGCAGTTAAATAAAGCACAATGGATATAATCACAACTTTCCTCTAAAAAATATTGACATTGGGGCAAGGTCTCAGACAGTCCGTTTTAAGTGGGTGACACAACCCACCCGCCTGGTAAGTGGAACTAAAGGGAAAGGCAGGATTGTAAAATCTGAGCATCCAGGCTCTCCAGAAAACTTAGGGTTTTACCCATGAAAATAAAACAGGACTTACAACATGTAAACCTTCATGCAAACCTATTATTTCTTTGTGTACATGTACAGTGTGACTCTTTTAGTCACTCTCATGTTTGTTTTGGTTTTTCAACTTGAAATTGAGCAGCCCATTTGGCTCAAAGGCCTTTGGTGGTGGTCGGGGGGAGGGGTGTCCTGTAAGATTGGGGTAAATTGACTTCAACCGAGTATGGGTACCCTGTTAAAGAGCTACTTCAATTATATAAAAGAATTTTGTATATATAAAGTATCCAGTTGCGATTTGGAAAAACACTGTGGACCCTGGGCATAGCATAAGGATGAACAAATCCAATTAGTGTTGCATGTACATGGCCTTCCTTCTGAGTGAGCAGCTGACCACCAACCAGGTGTTCACGATGGCCAGTTGCAGATCCCCAGACAGAGGCGACAGAGGCACAGAAGACATTTCAGTCCATCAGTGTTTGAACCAAGATGCTGTCAGGCCTCCGAGCCATGTCAAACACGCTCTTCAATTCAGAAAACCAGAATTATGACCAAGTGATTTAAATCACCAGTGTCCTGTACAAAGGGACTACATTCTTAAGAAATCTGATGGGAACAGAGTAAATCTGAGAGTACAGAAAGTGAGGCGGAGGTTGGGATAAATATCAGGAAGTGGAATGCTGTTATATAAGTTTCACTTTTTAAGAAAATGCCAAGAAGTTTCCAAAATGGTCGCACCATTTTACATCCCCAACAGCAGGTTAGGAGTTTCAGTGATCCTGTCTCTTTGCTGAAATGCAGTATGGCCAGAATTTTTAATTTTAGTCATTCTAATATGTATGTAGTTGTATCTTATTGTGGTTTTAATTTGTATTTTCCTAATGTCTAATTAGCCTTCTGTATATCCGCTTTTCTCTATTTAAATATTTTGAATAAATATATAAAATATATAATAGGTATTACATATGACATTACATATATGTTATATATATTACATATATATTATATATAGCAAATATATCATCTCAAATATATGGCTTAACATTTTATTTTTTAATCATGACTCTTGAAGAGGAAAAGCTTTAAATCTTGAAGTCCAACATAAATTTTTCTTTTGTGTTTTCTGTCATTTGTGGTCTTTCTAAGAAAACATGAATTCACTTGTGCCCCAGTGATAAATACTTGCTGCATTTTCCATAAATAAACATTCCATACCTTTACTTCCATGCTTTGGCATGCACAATACTTTTCATTTCAGGGTTATATTACAGCATACTATTTTAAAGATATTTTAACCACAATTAAAGATCCAGATTGAATTCAATTCAAATAACTCAATCAAAGTAGCAAATCCATCTTTGAATGGACTCATTTGGCAAATCCATCACTAAGCTCACACTTGCCCTGCCTCCTCCTGCTGGTGGGCAGTGCCCTGGAGGTGCTGGCATTCACCCACTGGTCCACATCCACTCACTGCTGACAAGTGTCACCATCACAGCCCTGGTCTCTGCCTGGGGAGGAGACAGGAAGGCAGAGACAAGGAAGGTGGGGAGGGAGCCGCACGGAATAGTGAAGGACATTTTGCCCCAAACCACAGCCCTGGTGAGAGCCAGCTGCAATTTTAATATAACTTTGTCTGCCCTGGGCAGGACAAAGCACTTTCCATTTAAAGAATTTTCTTTTGACTGCCACAGTTGCTATTTCAGAGTGTTAAAAACTGTGGGTAAGGAAAACACTTTTTAAAAAACTGAGCTGTGTGTTGGTGTGAAGATGGAGGAGGGTTTAATTTTAAACTACGGAAGAGGAGAAAAATATTTAAAAATCTAAAGGTGTTTCCTACATTGAGTGCCCATTTGCTTCATATTTAAGTAAGTTGCATTCTAATTAATACATCCTATTTCTATAATGTGACAAGCCTACAGGAATGTTCAGAATCTAAAGTGACCAGAAAGCTAAATTAAGGACATATGGTATTACCACATTTATCCATAATAGGTTATTTTAAGTTTATATAACCCAAGCAAAAATATTCACTAATTGTGTTCCATTTTTGTTTTAATATACAGCTCTTTCCCCTGTCCTTGTCAAACTCCCGGGCATCCCTTGCAGCTGTGTTGAAGGACTGAGTGACAGAAGGGAAAGAGGTGTTAAAGAGTTGACATTCTGTGGCCATAAAAGACAGCAAATGTGGTTGAGTTGGGAGTTGGGGAACTTGCTGCCTTACGGAATTCCAGAAGGATTTAGTCAATTTGATTTTGTGTTTGACTCTCAGTAATGGGAGACATTCCAACAAACCCCACTGCTCTTTGTGGATCAAATGTATTGCTTTTTGGCCACCCAGCTGGGTGGCTGGGACTTGGCAAGAGTGAGAAATTGTCTCCCAAAGAGTTTCAGAGTTTTGAGTGCCTGAAGGAGGGTCGAGTGCTCCCACTGGAGTGGGAGCTAGAAAGGCCTTGCAGAGACGTGTCAGAGGAGAGCGAAGACACCTGCTCTACCATCCCCTGCAACAATGTCATTCTCCGAGGTGCCTTATGTGATTTAGGATTCAAAAGGTTCTAAGCAACTGAAATGGGAATCGAATTGGGAACATGGAGTTAGCTTGTACCTCAGCGGCACCATAACTCACAGTCCACACAGGCAGCAGCCACCACCAAGGAAAAGTCTGCAGACACTTGATTGCTAATCTTTCATGGTACCCACGCTCCTCTCCAATTTCTACTCATTCATTCAACAAATATTCACTGAGAACACACGATGGAGCCAGGCCCTGTTGCAAGTGCCAAGCAAAATGCCTCCTCTGGAGGAGGTAACATTCCGGGCGGTGGAGACAGACAATAAGCAAACACACAACTATTCTATGCCAAACGGTGGTAAATACTATGGAAAAAGGAACACGGGGTTAAAGGGATAGAGAGGCAGTTTTTGGGTAGCACATTTTAAGGTAGAAACAAAATTTGCACTGCATTAAATTTATACTGCTCACCATGTACTAAAGCAAACCAAGATGGCCGAGACACACACATTGCTTAGACACATGTTTATGTGACAATATCTGTGAATGTGTCTTCAAATATATTTTCTTGCCTGCCATCATGACTACCCGATGTGGGAAACAGGACAGGTACGCTCCTCCTGGAATACTGGAACTTGGAAGGGTTAGTGGTCTGCTCAATGATATGCAATTGGTTAGATGCAGAGTTTAAACTTAAGTAATATCTTATACGGTGCTTATATCACATCCATTTTTTTTTCATTCACTCTTTAATATCTACTGCCCTGATATATTGAGAGTGTTGTAGTGAATAAATAATCAGCTTATGCAAATCTGGATTGTTTGTTTTTGACACTTGGGCACTCACTGCCTTTTTCAATGTATTTATTGATGTATCTTATGTATTCATTTGGTTATTCCATTCATGTATTCCCCAAATGTCTAGGATGGAGCCAGAAATTCTCTTGGGGATCTTTCAATAATGTTAGATTTCTTTTCCTTATTTTTGTTGGGGCGGGGGGGGGGAGGGAGTTTGAGAACTTATTTTAAAAGATACCTAGCCCATAGTGAATAATAAATATTAAATCAACACACTTAGCCATGCTAAGGGGCAGCTTAGCAGTAAGTCAATCCATATAAAAATAGATTGTCATTGTGCTGGGTGGCTCACATATATTACCTTGACTCGTCCTTGCAACAATACCACACAGTAAGCATTCTCTCCCCACCCCTCCCCCCATTTGCAGATGAGAAAAAAACGAGGCTCAGAGAGAAAAAGTGTGAAAATTCACACAATTAGCCAATATTAAATTTATACCTAGGTCTATAAAACCAGAGCCTAAATCTGTGTGTCTCTAGCTCCTTTCCTCAACAAATCAAGAAATCAGAGCTGGGGAAAAAAAAAGAAAGAAATCAGAGCTGTTTTGTTGTCATCATATCAGTAACAATGAGTTGTGAAATTCAGTTTTTCATGTGTTTTGTTTGTTTGTTTGTTTGTTTGTTTGTTTATTTATTTATTTTCCCTTAACCTGAAGCAGATGGGCCCCAGAGATTTTAGGTCTAGTCCAAGCTTATGGCTGTTTTCATCATCTTCTGCTCTTCATTCATGCCCACAAGCTGACACCTCTTGATGTTTGTTCACTAACATGCATTCTGCTGAAACGCAGAGCTTTCTAAAATACTTTCTTGCCAGTGGATCTTAGAGATTTTCCAACAGCTGAGTGCTCTGGACAAACCTCCCTCCCTTCACTTCCCGTGAGCAAGTCACACTTCCAGATTCGGCCCAGCCTGTGGGAAGGAGTACATGGAGAGCAACAATGGAGGAATCTAATTTCAGAGGACTTTCAGGGATCAAGTTGGCGAGCACAGTTGCTGAGCTGAGATTGGATGTGACATATTTGAGGATCTCCAACTATTTCAGTGACCTGAACTTCTGAACCCTTTGTCTTCCCAGGCTCTCTCTTCTGTGATGTGGCTAAAGGGCCAACCAAGAAGTGACTGGGACCTTGGAGATGGGAAACCCAACTAATATACAGATTAATAAAAGCTTGGATTCTTGAAAAGAAGGAAAAAGACAACCCAGAGTTATCCCTCGATTACCACTTGTTAAGGGTTCTATTTCCCACTTGTTAAAAAGAGCCAAATAAATGGGAACTACGTTTGGTATGGAGCCACCAAACAAAAAAATCAACAACAACAAAAATGCAGTGCCCATGTTTTTATACCGACATTGCGATCATCCGACAAGCCAGGGCTAACAGTTTCCCTAGGGGCCCTTTGGCCAGGTATAGGCCTTTTGCCTTACAGCATGTTTCCCTCTTGATGTCATGCTCCCTCCTCTTTGGCATTTTACTAGGTCTTGTGGGTCTCTGCCAAGGGCACTAGACAAGCTTTCTGTCAGGAGATTTTCCAGGCTAGCAGCCAAAAGAGTGGCTTGGGGTTGTCCAGAACCTCCTTAACTGTTCTTTTCAGCCCTGATCGTTTCTGATGGAGGTGGGAGGGCGCAGGACACAATGGCATGTGCCATATCGTGGTTTCCTGACTGTTTATTCATAACCAACATATAGAAATCTATACGAAGAAGGTGGGCTGCAATGTCAGCATGCAGGTGACATCTGAAAGGAAGATTTTAAGATTGCGGTAATGGGAAATACCTGCCAAATTGATTCTCCTCATCAAAGGAAGAAAAAATCCTCTAGTTTTGCCAATGTGAAAGCTTCAATTGCAGCCAGTCATGAGCCCGATAATCGAGTCTCTGTGTTCATCGTGGTTTTCACGTGGTGTAAAGCCGCTGGACCTGCACTGTAGCACAGACATCCCACTGGAACTCTCAGACCCAAGGTGGAGAGTGGAGCTGCCTATCAGTGAGCAGTATTCTTTAAAGCTTGGAGCCTTTTCATCATGACATCATTTGGTTTCACAGCTCAGATTGCTTCCCAGCTAATATTTTTCCATCCAGAGTTGCAATGGGCACCTTGTGGTGTTTTGGAAACACCTTGAAGCGGTCATGTTTTTACTCCTAGACTTCCACTACCATCTACATTAATTTAAGATCAGATCACCCTGTATTAATCTCTGAAATATTACCATCGATTGGAATGCAAATGAAGCTGTGATGAGGCCAAACTCAGTTAGTTTACCTCAAAATATTAAGCAGCTAACTTGCTGATTAATGGTTTATTCAATTTTAAAATATCAGTTGGCTGAGTATGTAAATTTATATACCCAATTCCTTTTCATCTAATTTGAATTCCTCTGTCTTAGTCTCTATTTTGTACTGTTTTAAGGAGCCTGGAAGATCATTATCCATTACATCCTGTGGGGTTATTTCGTTTGAATTTTGACTTGCCTGTCTGTCCACTGGGTACCTGAAATTGATCGTTGAGTTTGCAAAGCACAATTCAAGAACGCACAAGCCACCTCAGAATAAAAACTGATTTTTTCATAGATTACTTAAATCCTGTTATATTCAGCAGTGCAGTGACAGCGTGCCTTCAGCAGGATGAGCCATCGCTTTATTTTTAAAGCTCGCTTATGTCAACGCTTTCTATCCATGACTAGGTTAGACACCATTATTCAGGAGTGAGATCAGCGTTCTTTTCTTTCCTAGAGCTGCTTGCCATTTTCTCAACACCTGCCTTGCAAGTGACAGCTCTGTGGGTGTCCTCATAAATTACAAATCATGTGCCTTGGTCCTGATGCCTTGGGACAGGCACAAAGTTAGAAACTGTCCTGTAACTTTAGAACGGTAGCTGCAGGATGGGACAGCTGAGTAGAGAACAGAGAAGCACACCAGCAGGGGTTCTGTTAAGACACTATCAGGCCGTTGGCCTGATGCTGGTGGACAACGTGTCCAATTTGTGTGGGAAGCTGAGTAGAGGTCGTAATATGAAAAGCAACAGCCAGCTGGCAGAGGGCATGGGAGGGGCATCTGAAATGAAGGTCTTGGTTTTTTTCCATTTTTCCCCCACATAAATTCTTTTTTCTTTAAGTGTTTATTGTTGAAAATATTACATAGGTTCCCCCCCCACCCCCACCCCCCTGCCCCGGCCCATTAACCTCTTCCAGCCCACTTCTGTCTTCCCTTCCCCCCAGGCCCTCACCATCCCATTGTCTGTTTCCAGGGGTTATGCATATCTGCATACAAGTTCATTGGTTGATCTCTTCCCACCTACCCTGCCCTGCCTTCCCTCTGGGGTTCAACAGTCTGTTCATGCTTCTTGTTGTTTTTTCTTTTAAGGGGAAAATCCAGGATTATGAAAATGTGGTAAAATAAACTCCCATTGACCATCCTCACTTTATTTAAGAATTTACTGGATTTGCTAAGACTGACAATGACTTTCTGATATCTGAAAGGAATAAGGATTTTTCATTTCTTCTTTCAACTTTCTCTAGCTGTGCAACAAATCACCCCAAAATGTAGTGCCTTAATACAGCCATTTATTATTTTTCATGGCTACAGGTCTGCTGGGCAGTCCTGCTAGTTTGTGCCACAATCAGCTCAACTCATTCAAGAATCTATGGTCAGCCTGGCTGGTGTTGCTCAGTGGTTGAGCATCGACTTATGAACCAGGAGGTCACGGTTTGATTCCCGGTCAGGGCACATGCTTGGGTTGTGGGTTTGATTCCCAGAAGGGGGCGTGCAGGAAGCAGCCAATCCATGATTCTCTCATCATTGATGTTTCTCTCTCTCCCTCTCCCTTCCTCTCTGAAATCAATAAAAAAATATAGTTAAATAAAATAATCTATGGTCAGTAGCAGGTCCACTAGGCAGCACTGCTAATCTTGGCTGAATTTTCTCACATATCTGGTACTTCAGCTGGGACAATGGGCAGACTTGACTCTGTTCCACACGTCACATCCTGCAGCAAACTGCCCTGAGCATATAGTCACTGTGAAAGCATAGCAATATGAAGAGAATTGGAAATGTTCCAAAGCTTTATAAAGTCTCTGATTCTGTCATTTGCTCTTGTCCATTGGCTGAAGCAAGTGACATGGCAAATCCCACAGTCAGTGTGGAAGGGGACCATCATGAGTGTGGGTACAGGGAGATGTAAGTTTCCTTGAAAATCAGCCATCCAAAATAGTTCAAAAATTAGTTTTCAGATAAAAAGAATGCCAATAGACCACTACAGATAATGACATAAAAACACTTGGCTCCTGTTAATCCTGGGAAGCCTTCACGGAAGTAAACGTTTGTACCAACCAAGAAAAATGCGGGCAGTGTGGAGGATTCCTTCCATCCCTTCTCCCAACCTGTCAGGTGTTATTCCTCCGCTGAGAATGGGTCTATTTATCATATTAGGATGAAGACACAAAGGTCATGTCTTTGAAATTCCTTGGATATATTACAACAGTAGATTCTACTATTTCTGCTTTTTTAAATGAGAGGGGAAAAAGGTTAGATGGAGGACTAAGAGCCTCTCTTTTCTTCCTTGACCTGAAATATGCGTTTTCCAGGGATGCAGGCTATAGTTGACCTGCACTGATATGTAATGGTGCATTCCTAGGATAAATGAGGTGCTTTGCTGATGCTACGCCTAGCGAGAAAACGACGAATCAAGTTTCCTGACAAATGGATTTTACCAGGTGTCTAGTTTGGTCATGATGATACAGGATTTTCCCTTTTGTCCCCTGCTGGAGTGGAACTAAGACGCAGGGCCACACAGGCGGACATGCACTGTGCTCTGATTTAAAAGCAAACCTCATCTTCTCCAAGACAGAACAACATTGTTTGTGGCCTTGTTGAGCTCCGTCTGCCCTGTTCTCTCAGCGTAGTAGAGGCAATTCTAGGACCACCTAATATGTGTGTGTGTGTGTGTGTGTGTGTGTATGCGCGTGCGCGTGTGTGTGTGCGTGTGTGTGTGTGTGTGTGTGTGTGTGTGTGTTTGAATCAGTAATTATATAGCTGTCAGTGCTTCTCTTTCCAGGACTACACTCTGATATTCTGAAAGTTGGGTGACAGTTTAGTGGCTCTCAATGAATCACCTGGGCACTTGTTACCGTACAAGTGCAAATTCTGGAACCCTTACTCCATACCCATTGAATCTGAAACTCTTCGGCTGGGTGGTGGGAGAGGGAGTCCTGCAATCTGTACTTGAACATGCCCTGCAGGTTGATTATGGCGCCTCCTAAAGTTCGAGGACCACTCATTTGGAGCTTCCACAGCTGTGCTGTCCAATATGGTAGCCACTGGCTGCATGTGGCTATTTACATTTAAATTACTTAAAAATGAAATGAAATTTAAAACCCAGTCCCTTAGCCACACTAGCTATATTTCAAGTGCTCAGTAACATGTACCTATTGGCTACTGTATTAGATGGTACAAACATGCAGTATTTTATTCATCACTGTAGAAAGTTCTATTGGACAGCTCTGTTCTGTAGCTTTTCAAGTATCCAGCTTACTTTCTGAGTCTCTAGGTCCTCCAAGTACTCCTCTCCAGGGGGTCTTGGCATTTATAGACCCAGGGATCTTTTATTATCTTGAATGTCTTGGCTTCCTTTCCTCCTTGACTATCTCCTATTTGTCATCTGTCCTTTGAGGCTGGAGGTAGAAATCAGGCAACCCATTGGTCACATTCCACTCACAGATGTATTAATGGGTGCATTATGTTTAACAATGGAATTAATCTCCATTATTAGAAATTGGAATATTTTACAAAAATTTCCATTTCTCGCCTGGCCAGTGTTGCTCAGTGGTTAAGCATCGACCCATTAACCAAGAGGCCACCGGTTTGATTCCCGGTCAGGGCACATGCCCAGGTTTTGGGCTCAATCCCTAGTGGGGGCTTGCAGGAGGCAACCAATCAATGTTTCTTTCTCATCAGTGTTTATATCTCTCTATCCCTCTCCCTTCCTCTTTCTCTCAAATCAATAAAACATTAAAATTTTTATATTTCTCTTTAAAAAATTGGAATTTCTGGCAACATATATTCCTGCATGCTATATCTGCTGGGCTGGGGAGCAGGT
>NW_005871105.1:1586612-1653952 GCF_000147115.1 Myotis lucifugus | reverse complement strand
CCTTTTAAAAAATATTTTTATTGATTTCAGAGAGGAAGGGAAAGGGAGAGAGATAGAAACACGGATGAAAAAAAACATCGATTGGCTGACTCCTACATGCCAGCCATGACCTCCTGGTTCATAGGTTGACGCTCAACCACCACGTCACACCAGCCAGCCCAGGTTCCCCTTCTAGTTGGGTATGCACACTGGGGTCTGCACAGGCCTCACCTGCTCAGTTTCCCCCACTGATGTTCCCTGCCTCACTCCCCATTTGAATTTGGATTGGTTGCTGTTGGCTTCCCGCCTTCTCTTCCCTCTTCCTCATTCCAGGGGCCTTTGGGAATCTCACAGTTTCTAAAGAGCTGTCCCTGACAAGCCTTTTCATGACCATTAGTATGGTTTGTATTTCCTTAGTGCAATGGATTTTTTAAAAACAATTTTAAAATATATTTCTTTATTGATTCCAGAGAGGAAGGGAGAAAGAGAGATAGAAACATCAATGATGAGAGATAATCATTGATCGGCTGCCTCCTGCACACCCCCTACTGGGGATTGAGCCCGCAACCCAGGCATGTGCCCTTGGCTGGAATCGAACCTGGGACCCTTCAGTCCACAGGCTGACGCTCCATCCACTGAGCCAAGCCAGCCAGGGCAGTGCAATGGATTTTTTAAAATAACTTTACCAACCCCTCCCCCCCAAAGTAACAGAAAGAAGAAAACCAGGAAATCAGGAGTAAGAGTGATACATTAACTGATGCCCTCTCACTTCTGAAGCAAGATTCTGAACCACTAACCTACCCCTGATGCAAGGCAAGGCTCCTCTAGTTACACCATAGACCCTGTAAGTCTTTCCCAGCAGGACCTGTCCCGGGAATCAAGAGAACTTTACAAAAACACCAGAGAATTCTTAGGTTCCTGTAAAGTGCAGAGAAACTTGACAGGGGCTATTTTTCTTAAAGCACTACTATGTCTTCCTCAGGTAACTGTTTTAGGAATCACAGAACTTTCTGAGAAGCTCTCTCTAGTCAGTCTTTATTCCATATTAGCCACATCAGCATTCATGATGAGACTACTTAAACTGTGCTGTGACTGTCTTCTCCTCTCTGTTACAAAGAGCATCTCACAGCAGACAAAGCATCACACGAGGAAAAGCACAGATGCCATCAGGATGCCAAGGTTGACTACCTTACCTTCGTTGGTCTCAGGATAAATATTCCTGGCAATGCTTGTTTTATAACGATGTTAATGAAAACTCTAAGGTTAAATAGAACACCAAATTGAGTATAAGGAAGAAAGCAGTCCTAAATATATAGAGTTATTTGAGAATGTTTTCCTAGAGAGAGAGAGACTTAAGGACCTAGTTTTTGATGATCTAGTTTGGAATAAAAGAAGTAGGAAAACATTTGGTACCTTCAGTGTAGCTTTTTTCCTAAAATACAGACCTGGGCATGTCATTTACCCTATTTTATATCATTTCATGACTCCTGCTGTCACTGGAATAAAGTTCAGACTCCAGTCTCTTCTGGTTTGGTTTCAACCTATCTAGTTTCATTTACTACTGCTTCTAACACATCCGAATCCTCACCATGCTGCATACCTGTTTCTTCCCAAGCCCTCTTGTCACTATGTACTTCAGCATGTACCGTGACTTCTGTCTGGAATGCTCCATTTTCATTTTTCTCTCAAAATTCTATTCATCTTTCAGTGCCTACCTCAGAACATCCCCTTTGTCAAGCTTCTTCTCACCCCTCCATGCAAAACAGATCTTATTTATATTTGGGCTCCAATACTACCTTGAGTGTATGTCTAATAGCACTGATCACATTCTTTGAGAACTGCGTACATCTCCACTATTTGAGCTTGTTGAGAGAAGGGTCACTGCCTACCTTGAGTCCTAGAACATAACAGGAACACATTAACTATTTTTTAAATGATGATTATAACTATATTAATTCCCAGATAATTCAGGTATGTATATATGTACACACACACACACACACACACACACACACTTTCTTGTACTTCTAAATATTTGCTTAGGAAATGAGGTTTCATTCTTTTAAGTGAAGAGTCATGAACATGGACACTATGTCTGTGTCATTTTCTTTGTGTACTAGTTTAAAAGTATCTTGTATAGTGTGAATGCTTGTGTCAGTTAGCTAATGCTCCATAAAAAAATCCCAGAATTTGGAGGTTTAAAGCAACAACAATTTATTATTACTTCCAAGTTTACATTTTGTCTAAAGAATCCCACTGATTTTGGCTAAGCTTGCTTATGGATATGCTAGCTGGTTGGTTGGGGCTGACTGCCCTGTGACAGCCTTGTCCAGAATATTGTGACACTATTCATGTAGTGTCACAGTGATATGGCAGGCTGCCAAAGAGAAAAATGAAATATGCAAATTATTTTTCAAAGTTCTGCTTGTATAATTTTTGCTACTTTCCCATTAGCTATAGCATATAACTAGCCAATCTCACAGTTAGTGAGGAAAGGCTTCACCAAAGGTTGTGGATGCCGGGATATAAAAATTAAGGCAATCAAACCATCACAATGCTTACAAATACATAAAGATAATTATATTTTACATATTGAAATAGAGTAAACAGAAGATGGTTTTTTTCTCAAAGGTATATTATGAACTCAACCCAGTTTAGTGAATCCTATTTAATCCAGTTATACAGTCAGGATAATGATACCCACTGTATAGGCTGTCTGTGAAAATTATGTGAAGTAATTAATACACAGTCCTTTCATAGTTTGGCACAAAGTCACCATCATTATTATTTTTTTTAATTTTTTTCTACCCCCCCTATGTTTCTAGACTCCTATGTAATCACCCACACTGTCTAACCATGTTATATAAAATTACTGAGAAATGTTTCAGTGATAGAATAGATATATTTGTGAAATGAATCAAATGATTTAGACATACAAAGATAATGTCACCTTGAAATGTCTTGAAGAGAAAATTCTCATATTGTATAAAATCAGTGAAAAGCACAATTCATCATTATTACATATCACAGTCTTTGCCAGGAGTTGTGAGCACAATCTGATCCCACATATTTTGTTTTATGTGAAGATGTTGCTTAGTAACCTTGTGTTAAGGGAGAATGGACAAGAAAGCTGTCTCAGGCATTTCTAACCCAGGTCAGCACCATTATATACTTGCTATGGAACTGGAAAATTTTACTCAAGGTCAGTGGGCTCAACATTCTTTCTTGGTTCCAGCCTTTTTCTCTGCAACACACGATTGTAACTTGAAACCTTAATACTGAGCAAGTCTAAATCATTATTAAATTTAGGCTAGGTATCTTGTTGTTCTTTGGTATCTTGTACTTTACTTGACATAATAAATGCTCAAAATGGATGGATATTGATCATTCAAACTTTAGTAGTTATTATCAAGAGTCTAGTTAATAAAAAGATTACCCTAAAAGTCAAAGGGAATAACAATGTCTATACATTTGTTTATAAAGGGTATATTAGTAATCCATTCAGCACTTATACATTTTATTAATAGATGATCTAATTAAAGAGAGTTTTATGCATTCAATCTAATTCAATGAATATTTATTAAGTGACTCTGAAGTGTCAGTTATTGTGCTGGGTACTGGTAGGCCAAGGCTCAAAGAAACGTCCCTCATTGTACAGTCAGTGAGAAGTACTGCTGTCCCAGAAAACCCCTAGTTCAAGATAATTATGTTGGATGTTGTGATCGTCTTGTGTCCTCTGTTCAGGATTCCGTTTCTACCACAGGTCTGGAGTCAGCTAGAAATTATTTTCAATAGTTGAATGTCACTTGATAAAAATGTGCATGACTTTCTTCCAAAATACTCCTAAATCTATTGACCAGCCAACCTTAGGTGTTATGTCTACTCTTATGCTGTTTTGTGTTCGTAGGAGGTAAGATCTGGAAGAGATAGGACCTAGGCCTTCTTTTTGTTTGGGATAGCAAATACTTGGGTTTACTATTTCACCATGATGGCACAAAATGGGGATAGCTTATATATATTTTTAAAAAGTATTGACCCTAATATATTTATTACTTCAATTACATGTTTAAATATTTAAAAGTATTTAATATCTTTTTTATTGAAAATATAAACCTTCATAAAAAAACTGTTACAATCAAGATTGAGTCTTTTATTTATAACAATTTTACCCCTTCTTTGGGAAAAAAGTATATAAATTAAAAAATACTTGAAAAATTATTTCCTTAAAGATTGGAGTGCTAATATTCTTCTCTAGTTATCCTTTTTTAATGGTATTTTGTTAGGACTTCATATATTCAACAGCTTCTTTTATTTCTCTTGGGATATAAACTAGTATTATTGAATCTTTATTTAACCCTTTTTTCTCAGTAAGGTAGATATTTCCTATTTCAAATCTCTAAAATAAAATCCCTTCTCCTGCCAAAGCAGAGAAGGACAAATACTTGGATGTTTGGTTGGCAGTAAAAGGAACTACTGAGTCAAATGCTACTGATAAAAATATTCAACAAAATCCTTCCATTTCCGGCTCCACCGCAAACTTGTAGTATCTTCCCCAGTCCTCGGTGATCCAAGTTCTGAACTTTTCTTGGGCTTGCGTTCCATCTGCATGTCACTCTTAGCATATCCGTTAGGCTTTCTCAGCTACACTAAGACATTGCCTGCTTGTCCGCTCATTCTTTGCTTTTCAAATGTTGTTGGCACCTCTTAACTATTGTCTTTTTAGCCATGTGTAGATTAAGTTTTAAATCCTTCCTTACTCATCTAGTGGGGTTTAAGGAGGGAACATAAACAGAATATATAGATAGAGCTATATATAGGTAAAGAGACAGAGGAGAGCTTTGCTGTGGTACTAAGCCAGGGACTCCTCATATTGTCTGAAGAATACATCAAAGAGATACTGGACCTCTTTAATTCCCATGACCTAGTGGACACAAATATTTAGATAACTGGATGCTCTCTTAATATCATATAATCATCCAAATATTTGGGTCCACTAGGTCATGGGCCAAGTGGTCCCCACTTTCTTACTAAGTAGAATAGCCCATATAGTGAAGAAAAATTAAAAGAGGGGACCATTGATTGTCCTTTCCTCTGTTTGAAAGATAGGCAAAGAATAAACCATGGTTTTAGCTATAATTGGGTAAGAAGAGATGTACACGCGCACACACACATATACACTGATTTTTTCCTGAGAACTTAGCGATCTTTGTAGGCTGTGCTTTGCACAGAAAAGTTTGGTCTGTAAAATGAGGAATAGACATGGAATGTTTGAGATGAGCTTCTGGTCTGTAAAAATAGAAATCTACTTTCTTGAAGAAAGCAGTTATTTCTGGCGCCTTCTAAGTATTCGCTAGGTAAAGAAATTGGAATGTAATAAAAAAGTCACCTCGGAAAAAGCAAAAGCCTTGAGCCAGAAAATGTATCCTTTCACTGAGCCAGCTGCTCAGGAAACATCAGATTGAGATATGTCCAAACACATCAGTTTGGTCTCTAATTCTGGGCTTAAATTTACCAAGCATTATTGAATGTCACTACAATTCCCAGAAACTAAAGAGGCATCAACCTTTCTGTGCAGCCCGTTAGCCTCCCCGTAAAGAAACCATTATTCTGCTACTCAATTAACTGCTAAGGAGACAGAGAACTATGTGTTCAGGAGGAAAACCTTCTTTTGTGGGCTAATCAAAATCCAATGCCTTCTGAAAAGGGCTTGAAAAGATCATTAATTAGGAAGGATGCCTAAAATTGGCATTTGAGAAAATGGTGAACACGTCTAACAATGAGGCATGAAGAACAACGTCTATAGACCACAAGGATGCCCAGGCTCTTCCTGATGTACCCAGGAAAGCTTCTGGGCTCCATTTGGGTCTCTAATTACTTGTCAACCACTTAGATTTGATGGCGGAGTTCTCAGGATCTATTTATATAGATCTGATGTTTTTTCAACCCTCCCAAAAGAACAATGAGCCATAACCAGGAATTGGAAACAGAGAGGCAATTTATGTATCAACTCCTTATAATAAAAAATTTAGAGAGACATGGGGTGTTTACTATCTCAGCAACCATTTGTAAATGATCTTTTGATTTTATCCCCTGGGTTATAGAAGATCATAAATGTTTTTGCAGAAATGATCAAAATATAACTTATTTCCTGTGACAAAATTATTCTAATTATCCATGGATAATACAGATTTCTTAATTGTATGTGGAAAGGTGGTGGGAAGAATGCAAAAGTTGAATGTGAAGACATTGTGGCTGAAGTGATTGCATCCTTGTAAGTGCCTAAGCGGGTCCTAGGATTCCTGCTTTGCCTATATTTACAAAGTAGCTGGAGGAGCCTCTATTAAAGCAGGTGGGAGCCTGGTCTGCAAAGCCTCTTTATGCAATGCCATTAAGTGAAAATTTTCTTCTGTATTTTCAAAGTAATGGGGTTCAGAGTAATGTTTAATTGGAATTTTGTCTTTTGTGCTCTTTTTCATTCATTAGACTGCCTTCTGAAGACAAAGGACCCCCAACTTCACCTACTTGACATATGAAAATAATTAAGTGAATAAAAAGTTTTTTCTGGGTTTAAGGAGTACTATTTTGGTCAATTTTAAGTATTAGTTTGTATGTTTTCCTGGTAGTTTAAATTGGGAAGCTATCTTATAATACAACTTGATTGCCTTAATGAAGAACCAAGCACAATTTTAGTGGTTTAAAGTTGAGAGTTTCTTTTCCTTTAATGTGAGAATTCAGGGAAGATGATCCAAGTTAGTGAATCTTTCTGCTCTTCGTGGTCATTCAGGGAGCAAGATTTTTCTCATTTTATTTTTCTGCCATCCCTTACAGAATTGTTTACATGGATCAAAATTAAGTTGCCATTATACTGGGGTGAAATAGGCAGGAGGAGGGCTCCTTCTGGTCTCAAGAAGCCAGCTTTAACTGGCACACCACTTCCACTCATTGGCAAGGCCTTAAGCTTATGGCCAGCCTTCACTACCAAGAGGGGCCAGGGAGCCAGGGTCTAGAACAGCAGTCAACAAACTTTTTCTGTTAAGGGTCAGATAGTAAACCATTTCGGCTTTATGCACCAGACTCAACTCTGACATTGTAGCTTGCACGCAATCATAGATACTAGTAAAAGATAAGTGTAGCTGTATTTCAATAAAACTTGACTTGCAAAACTCAGGCATCCAGCCTGCCAACCCCTTCTGTTCATTCTCTCCAAGCCTACTGAGTGGAGGAAGTGGCAAGAAGACTTTGTGCAGAGCCAGCAGCTCCTGCCATCAACACTTTAAATCGGCCTGTGCTTCTTGTGTAACTAGAACTTTTGCCAATCCTACATAACGAACCACGCCAGGCCAATATTTGGTTCGTAAACCACTTTGCAGATTAAATAAAGTGAGTAGAAACAATAAGCAGCATAAGAGTCGTGGTATTTAATGAAACTCGAAAAGCTTCAGCTACTGTTTCTTCAAACTGCACAGAGTTTGGAAGTTGGAGGATATTGTTATGCTCATGAGTTTTTCCCAGATGTCCTTATGCTGAAAAAAAACTTACTGATTTAAAAAAAAATAGTTTTTTAACTGTTTGTCTTGTTTGATGATCCCAATACCTTTCATTTTGAGCCTTGCCCTCCAATAAAGCTTATGCATTGCTTCCTATCAATAGATGAACTTAAAGTCTGTCCCGTAAGGCTCTTGGAGAGGGTGGGTTATACATCAGGAGTGCTTGTGATAAGCTTGGCCATAACATCTTTGCACTCCTCACATGGAGAAGTGAGGTGAACAGTTCCCTCCCAACTGAATGTGGGTTGGCCCTGTGACTACTGAACAACAGAACACAGTGGAAGCAAGATTGTGCCAGTTTCCAGGCCTCGGCCTTAAAAGATCAGTAGCTTCCACTTCCTGTTTCTTGTAACACCCTCTGGAAGACCTGAGTCACTCTGCGAAAAGACTAATGACACGGAGACCGTGTCGGAAAGGCTAGTATAGGTGCTTCAGTTGACAGTCCTGGCTGAGCCCAGCCCCCCAGCCAACCCACCCAGCCCCAGTCCCCAGGGAAGCTGCCTTCACTCAGGTCAGCCAGTCAGCCCACTGAATACACCCAGTGACTTCAGTCAAAGCCACGTGGAGAAAAAAAAATAGGCCATCTAAGCAAGCCCTACTCAAATTCCCAACCCACAACAATTATGAGGTAAAATAAAGTGGTTGTTGCTTTCCCCTGCTAAGTTTTAGAGTACTTTGTTATGTAACCATAGATACCCAGAAAAGAATAAAGCATGTGTGGGGGGCTCTCTCCATTTGTTCAACTGTCACTGTGTCATTTTTAAAAATTTGATGCTCATGCTAACCTTAAAAATTAATAAGTTAATTTTAAAATTAGGCGACAATAACCCTTGAAATGTATTTTCACAGTGACAATATGATCTAAAAATTTTCCATAAGGAGAGAAATTGTCTTCCCAGGGATAAAAATGCCTTAGAATAAATAAAAAGAATGTGAGCCTCACAAAAAGGACCCTGATGAAAAATGTATCCAACTCAAAATGAACATCTCCGAACAAGGTGGAAATATCAGAGTAAAAAGAGAAAAGGTCTTGTAAGACATTTGCAAAGTGGAAGCCGGTGTGTTTTGTGGAGGGGCCAAGTGCTTCGCAATCAGATAGACCCAAGGTCATAATCCATCCAGAGGGTGGATGACCCAGGGCAAGTTCCTTATCCTCTCGGAGCTTCGATTTCCTGAGCTATAAAGTGGGGCTAAAACGGCCTTCCTCACGGGGTGACTGTGAGGATTAAGAGAGATCATGTATAGAAAGCACTCAGCAGAGCACCTGCCGTGGGTGGTAGGTGTTTAATGAATGGCTGTTCCTGTCTCTTTTTCAGCAAGAAAGTGAAAAAACGGACCTCATTGGCAGCCTGTATACGTAGGGTAGCTCTGCACAGAAAGACTCTTCCATTTCCGATTCCAGAAATTAGGGAGAGCTCCAATTTCTTGACATGTGACTATCCTGATTGTGGGCAGGTAAAAGAGGAAAGTGATTTGAGAGGCAAGATGTATTTTCTTTTAAACGTGGGAAAAGCAGGACTTTAAACAAAAGTGGGAGCATTTAAAAAATGTTTATATCATTCTGGAGAATGCTATGTTCATCCAAATTTACGTAACTTTGTTTTCAATTTTGGAAAGAAATGTCAGGTATTCGCTTGGCATTGATAAAATGGCAGAACATTAATATGTGATGAAAATATTGGACTTCTGGTTTCCCAGCGTTGGTTTCTGTGGAATAAACAATTCAGAATAAAAAACAAACAAAAATCAGGCTTTCAAAGCTCACTCATCTTCTTGGCCAAGTTGTTGAAATTCACTCTCTTCAGATAATTTTTCTCATGATTACCTCCTTATTTTAAGTTCTAATATGTATTAGAAACTCTGAATTGTAGGCATGAAAAGTCCACTTTTAATCTTGAATTTCCTGACTTACTGATATCAAGCAATATCAACAAGTATGGGGGTTTAACAATTGTTTAATGGTTTATCAACAGCTGGGTTTAAACCATTCTTCAGTTGTCTGGGTATTTATGTTTTAATTGAATGTAGTTATTTTCAGGAAATAGGATTCACTACATGTACATACTTTTAAATATATTTATTTCCTTTCCCCAAAAAGGATTTTAAGAATACATAAAATAGAAAATTAACTAAAACTAAAGAGAAAGAAAAGGACAAGCAAGTATAGGGACATAAAATGCAGCCAAGATCACTACTCCTACAATAATGTACACAATAGATTCTATATACTTGCTACTTAAAAAAATCTTTATTATGGAATTATTACAGATGTCCCCCCTTTTTCGACCCCTTCTAGCCTGCACCCACCCTTCACACAGTGTTGATATTAAACTTTATAACAGTCAATAAGAAAATTTAAATCAGTGCCTAGTTGCTCAGGGGAATGCACAATCATTCCTAATACTGAGATCAGGAAGATATTTTTACAGGGTCCCCACAATGAGGATGGTCGGTAGCATGCTCTTGCTCTATTATACCCTTACAGGTTATCATTTTTAAAAAATCTCACAAATCTGAAAAAACATCACAGTCATATTATCTGTCCTGGTTTGAGGGTCAGAAATGTCAGCAATGCATACATCATCTGAGTGATTTCTCCAGACTCCACAGTGCCATGGAGGAAGGCAGCAGGTCGGGGAACAGGTGGCTCAGCTGCTGGGTCGGAGGCTGACAACCAATGCACAGCCACTAGCAAGCTCCAGTCCCAAGGGGAAGTGGTGGGTGTGCCCCTCTGCTCTTCCACACACACCTCTCAGGTGTCTATGATGTCTTTAACATAATAGAAGCACAGTTTGAAACCCTCAGGTACATGACGTTTTCTCTAAACCCTTCCACTTTCCAGGTAGAATTCACCTTGCTGTTCCCATAGCTACTTCAACACTTGCTTCACAGTCACTGCAACCAACTGTCTAGATCAGTGATGGCGAACCTATGACATTTTTTTGGTTGATTTTTCTTTGTTAAATGGCATTTAAATATATAAAGTAAATATCAAAAATATAAATCTTTGTTTTACTATGGTTGCAAATATCAAAAAATTTCTATATGTGACACCACACCAGAGTTAAGTTAGGGTTTTTCAAAATGCTGACATGCCAAGCTCAAAAGGTTCGCCATCACTGGTCTAGATGCTAGACTATTACCTTAACCGTAGTTGTTATATAATAAAGGTTGCATGGAATCATCTTCCTTTGCAGTTTGCCCTTGGTGTGCAGTTCAACTGAATCAGTGACCCCAGTAGAAGTGTTGGGGTGAGGAAGGCAGAGGGGAGGGATTTGTTTTGCTTGCTGTGATTTTGGGAGAGCCCCGTTCCTTAGGAGCTGTAGAATTCTGCTTAAACACTCTGATTTGGTTACATTCATAGGAGAGTGTGGATGGAGGTTTACTGTTGGTGAAAGGAAGCCCATGGCTTCTCATTCCAAGTCTGGGTGATTTCAGTGAGCATCACGGACTTTTATTTTCATTATTTCTTTAACTTGATGACTTGCTTAGCGCGCTGTGCAAAGCCATTAATAAAATCCAAACCTCACGGGAGCTTTGCTAATCTACTTCCCTCTTAACTGGCAGGTGTATGGAGCTGCCTGTGTGCGGCGAAGCTTCAGATGCTGCGGATGTTTCCTTTCAATGGAGGAAATGTTGGGCTTTAGTCTTGTCTGTTGAAAGAAGATGAAAAGAAGCCTAAAACGCGCATGGAAAGGGAATGGGATGACAGAATAGCTGAGAAGTTACAAAGGGAAGATGTCAGCGAAGAGCACCCCTGACTATTCGTTAAGCAGTTTCTAAGCAACTTTTAATGGAAGGTCAGGCATAAGCAAGATAAAGGGAGAAGGAAACAACCTCATTTCACACAATAAAGTGACTGTGAATGCTGCCAGTTAGAGGAGGAAACAGACTGGTCAGTCTCGGCATATTGATGTGTGGGTTTTATGTGTGAATACAAATTAAAATCTTCCATAAAAAAGAGCCTATCAAATTTGAGCAAGTGCAATAATCCTGGCCATGTGCGAATATTATGATTTAAAGAAAGGCTTTCCATAAGACACACTGGGATTGCCAATAGTATTGATGCCTTCATTTTCCTCCATGCCAATCCTTTGGCATTCCATTCATTCATTTATTACATAGATATTTAATGTACTTCTTCTCTGGGTCAGACACTGTGCTAGGTCAGAACAGAGAAATAAGCCCCAGGCGCTGGCACTAGGCATTCAGAGTCCAGCCCAGTTCAGTCAGCGAACAGGGCTGTGAGCAAAATGCCACCGAGTTCCTGGAGAGCGGGCACCTCGGCATTCCTGGGGGCATGAGGCAGGGCTTCCTAGCCAAGGCAGATCAGAGCAAATCTTCAGTCAGTGTTCTCAGCGCTGGCTTTGCTTCCTGCACTCAGGTGACTTTTGAGTGCTTTTTTTTTCTTTCAAGGAAAGAATGGAAAATAACCTTTCTTTCCCCTTCAACTCACCTATGCAGAAGAGAATGTTATGTGAATACTCATGAATACTTCACCACTTCACTGAGATTTACATCAAGTCATTTCTGATGTCCCAACTACTAAACATGACGGCCTTTGGAAGTCATTTTATTTGCCAGGGACTATCTGCAGTACTCGGCAGGGTGCACCATCAATCCCAGGCCCGCTTCTCCTGCTGCAATGGCACTGGGTTTTCCTAGTTATGTTCCACCTCTCCAGCTTCTTTGTTTCTGTTTCTCTTCCAAGTCCTTTTCTCTCCTCCTACCCCAGAGTGTGCGCTTTCCCTCAGCAATTTAATGCCGCCTCATGCCTTTATCGTACTCTTCTCAGAACATTAGCTCTCTTCTCACACAGGCTCCCGTCCCATCTTTATAGATATCCAGGATATTTTCCCGTTGATATTTTGTCATCACTTATAATCAGCCTTACCAAAGCAGCAGCAGCAGCCCAGGATCCATAAAACAGGCGCACTCCCCTAAACAATGCAAAGTCCCAGCTGGCTGGTGGAACCCCATTGTCCATTCACCAAAGGGATGGGTGCCGGTAGACACTGACTGATGGAAGGTTGAAGGTAGTGCAGACCAGTCACAAGGTATGTGTGGATTGTTGCCTTCTTCTTCTTCTCCTTCTCCTTCTCCTTCCCCTTCCCCTTCCCCTTCTCCTTCTCCTTCTCCTTCTCCTTCTCCTTCTCCTTCTTTCTCCTCCTCCTCCTCCTCCTCCTCCTCTTCCTCCTCCTTCTTCTTCTTCTTCTTCTTCTTCTTCTTCTTCTTCTTCTTCTTCTTCTTCTTCATCTCCTCCTCCTCCTCCTCCTCCTCCTCCTCCTCCTCTTCCTCCTCCTCCTCCTCCTCCTCCTCCTCCTTCTTCTTCTTTTTTGTTGTTGTTGTTAATCCTCACCCAAGGATATTTTTCCGTTGATTTTTAGAGAGTGGAAGAGAGGGGGAGAGACACAGAGAGAAACATCAATGTGAGAGAGACACATCAATTCTCAAACAGAGCCTGCAACTGAGGTACATGCTCTTGACTGAAAATCGAACTCAGGACCCTTCAGTCCTCAGGCCAATGCTCTATCCACTGAGCCAAACCGGCTAGGACTGGATTGTTGTCTTCTTCAGCCTTACTCTGAAGAGTAGTGAAGAGTAGTTTAATCTCACCACTGCTCACTTTTGCTGCATCCAATGGCAGTGGTGAGAGCAAAGGATGCGACCCTGGTGACTCTGGGTCGCTGAGTGGGAAACTGAAGAATATGTAGACAGAAGTAATGTTTGTTTTCATTTCTTCTTCTAGGCATGGCTTCAGTGAATTCTTAGATTTATTCCAGAAAACATTTGAGTCAGAAAAAGACTATGGATTTGTTCTGGTTTATTCAATAATGATCATCTACAGAAGGATAAAATGCATTTCATGAGGATTGTGACAATTTACCCATGTAATCCAGGGTGAGAAAACTAAAGTTAGAGATGTTAGAAGAATATTCAGATGCAGTCAGATACTGTGAGGAAGAATATGTGCGACAAAGAAAGATAAATAAAAATGTATAGTATTTCTGCAGATAAAATGAAAGGAAAGGTAGCCATAACAATGTCCCCAACTGGAGTACAAATGTGTCGTAAACCCCAGAAGTTATTTTAACCAAGATGATGACTGAATGGACAAATGAATGAGAGATTAATATTATAGTAACATTTTCATAACCTTTATAACGAGAATCCCTAGAAAAATCCCAGTGGACATGAGATGCTCTGACATCACCAAGCAATAATGTGTTCTTTTCATGGGAAGCAAGCTCCATCCAAGAAACTTCTTTTCTAAAAGATAGGCTCTATACTGCAGCAAAGGAGGAAAGTGTTATATTTGCAATGTCAAGGTTAAAGCTGTTCTTTGTTGAGAAGTTATTCTGGCTTACTTTTCATGCATTATAATAGAATTTTCTTTTTTTTGCCTGAAATGATAAATTACTCTGAAACACAGAGCCCATGCTTTGAGAGGACAGGTCAGAGGAATTAGACTGACACTCCCTTTGGGATAATTGTCAGGTCTCCCTTATGGAGCTTGGCTGGGCTACCGTCTTCCTTTAGTTTTTCCCATCACCAGCAAAGCCATGTCAGTGGGATGGCTGGAGCTGATCAGAAATTGAAGAAGTCCTCCTTGGAAGAGGACTGGAAACAGTAAGGGAATGTTTGCTTATAATCGTATTTAGTAGGAATCCTATTACTGGCTTCCGCCTCTGGATCTGAAATTTCTATATCATTGCAATAAATGGAACCAAATTATAGCCTAGCCTAAATTCTAAGGTTTAAAATAATCTTTAGAAGAACAAAGTAGGTGGGATCTCAACACCTGATATCAAGCTGTATTACAAAGCCACTGTTCTCAAAACTGCCTGGTACTGGCACAAGAACAGACATATAGATCAATGGAATAGAATAGAGAACCCAAAAATTGACCCGAACCAATATGCTCAATTAATATTTGACAAAGGAAGCAAGAACATACAATGGAGTCAAGACAGTCTCTTCAATAAATGGTGTTGGGAAAATTGGACAGATACATGCAAAAAAAATGAATCTAGACCACCAACTTACACCATACACAAAAATAAACTCAAAATGGATAAAGGACTTAAATGTAAGATGGGAAACCATAAAAATACTAGAGGAATCCAAAGGCAACAAAATCTCAGACATATGCCGAAACAATTTCTTCACCGATACTGCTCCTAGGACATTGGAAACTAAAGAGAAAATAAACAGATGGGACTACATCAAAATAAAAAGCTTCTGCACAGCAAAAGAAACCATCAACAAAACAACAAGAAAGCCCACTGCATGGGAGAACATATTCGCCAATGTTATCACCAATAAGGGTTTAATCTCCAACATTTATAGGAACTCATACAACTTAACAAAAGGAAGATAAACAATCCAATCAAAAAATGGGCAAAGGACCTAAATAGACACTTTTCAAAAGAGGACATTCAGAAAGCCAAGAGACATATGAAAACATGCTCAAAGTCACTAATCATCCGAGAGATGACAATGCGTTATCATCTCACACCTGTCAGAATGGCTATCATCAACAAATCAACAAACGACAAGTGCTGGAGAGGATGCAGAGAAAAGGGAACACTCGTGCACTGCTGGTGGGAATGCAGACTGGTGCAGCCACTATGGAAGACAGTATGGAGTTTCCTCAAAAAGTTAAAAATGGAACTCCCATTTGACCCAGTGATCCCACTTCTAGGAATATATCCCAAGAAACCAGAAACACCAATCAGAAAGGATATATGCATCCCTATGTTCATAGCAGCACAATTTACCATAGCAAAGATCTGGAAACAGCCTAAGTGCCCATCAACAGATGAATGGATTAGAAAACTGTGGTACATCTACATGATGGAATACTATGCTGCTGTAAAAAAGAAGTAATTCTTACCATTTGCAACAGCATGGATGGAACTGGAGAGCATTATGCTAAGTGAAATAAGCCAGTCAATGAAAGAAAAATACCACATGATCTCACTCATTTATGGATAATAAAGACCATTATAAACTGATGGACAAAAATAGATACAGAGGCAGAGCAGCATCGAACAGACTGTCAAACTACAGTGGGAAGGCCGGGGAGGGTTTGGGGGCGGGAGGGAGGGGGGGGTAAGAGATCAACCGAAGGACTTGTATGCATGCATATAAGCATAACCAATGGACACAAGCCACTGGGGGGAAGGGGAGGCCGGGGGAATGTCGGGGGGGGTGGGGGGAAGGAGATATATGTAATACTTTTTGTAATACTTTAAGCAATAAAAAATAAAATAATCTTTAAAAAATTATAATATGTGATCAGTATTTAATGAAATGGGACCTAGCTTCCTGGTAGGCATTTCAAAATACTTAATTTGAGGAATGAAATAGGGATTTGGGGCCTGGGGGACCGTTTCCATATGAGGACTAGCAATAAATCCCACGGTAAGCAAGTCAGCTCACAGTGACAGAGAGCCCTTGATCGGTTCTTCTCAAAGTGTGGTCACTGGACTAGCAGCATCCACTTCCCTGGGGACCTTGTTAGAAATGGAAGCTTCTGGCCCCTCCGCAGATTTACTGAGTCAAGAATATGTGTGTGTGTGCAAATATATGCACACAGGGTCAGAGCCATCTGTGTTTTAGCCTTCCAGAGGATTCTGATGCTGAATAAAATTTGACAACCACTGCTCTACATATAATCTAAATACCCAAAGGTAAAGAATTTATCAGGCAAATTGTTATTAATAAAATGGGCAATCGTGTTGTCATAAAATATATCAATTTATAGATTAATGAAATAACAGATTTTAAAAATTGAACTCAGAATTACACATACATATACATATAAGGTAATTAACAGGGAAATTATGTATAACAGAAAAATTGGAATATCAAATTTGAAGATTTATATGATTTCCTTAGTTGTGATCATTTTATATAACTATTGTTTAGTAGCATTTTCTCTTTTATTGTTGAGGTAGCTACACATTGAAAAATAAAAAACTGCCCTAGCTGGTTTTGCTCAGTGGATAGAGCGCTGGCCTGTGGACTGAAGGGTCCTGGATTTGATTTCGGTCAAGAGCACATGCCCAGGATGCAGGCTCAATCCCCAGTAGGGGGTGTGCAGGAGGCAGCCAAGCAATGATTCTCTCTCATCCTTGATGTTTCGAACCTGGGACCCTTCAGTCTTCAGGCCGACGCTCTATCCACTGAGCCAAACCGGTTTCGGCAAAAAGAAAAAGAAAAAATTATGGCTACCACTAGAAATAACATTTATTTGTTTAAATATGTAATAAATATAAGTATTTATTGAAAATATGTAAAATATATGTTAATTAATAGATGAACAATATTGTATCTCAAATTGATAAGGTTAGTTGCTTTGGAGGTATCTCTCCTGTTTTTGAGTGAAAAACACACAGCTGGAAGAAGCATGCTTTCTTGCCAATACATCTGCTGTCTTTACACTGTTCATAAAATACTTCACACTCTCAAGTTGGAGGCCAGCTTTCCCCAGGGTGCCACACTAAAACATTCCAGCTAAAATACTTCATAACTTTCAGAGGTTGTGATCCTCCCTCCCCCTTTTCTCTTTTTCTCAACCTCTGACTTGCCAAAGGGGGAAAATCCATATATTCTGATTTCATGGAAATAAATGCTTGAACAGAAACAAATGTATAATATTTGACTCGTTATTATCTGTAGATTATGGATGATTCAAGATTTAAACATTCATGATTCCCGAGGATTAGGTTATTTGAGAGCTTTTACTTGAAGCAAGGGCCTCTCACCTCAAAATCATCATTTAGAATCTAGACACGGACAATGACAAAGTGCTATAAACTCCTGACCCCTAAGATTTGTTCCAGTTCTAAATGCTTGGTGATTCAATGATTCTACTGCTGTTTCATGGCTAGAAATATTGTGCGGCTTCGATGTATTATGTGAAACAGAATATGCATGTCATTTAGGAAGCTATTGTAATAGTCCCAGAGTGAGGCCATACTCTTCTGACTGGAGAAGTGACAAGTCTGAAGTCAACTAAATGTTGAAAGAGATGCTCTAAGTGTCTATCCACACAGACACTTTAGATCCTCTAAATATGGGAGAATATTCAGCAAAATAAACTTTCATGAGCAAAAATAGGTGGACAGAAAGCCCTTCCCTTCAAAGTATAATCTCATCAGATTCAAACTGATCAATGTTCTAGTAAGTCATAGAGTATTTGGAGCATATCTGTTTTATTTTATGGTTTAACCTACTGGCTCCAATGTGCATGTTCTCAGGGGACATTTAAGATAACTCACTGGGGCATAAAGAGAACAAATTATATTTACGTTTAAATTTTGCCTAAAAATAAGAAAGAAATATGCTTTACTAGTATTTATCATGCAAATGCCACATACGCTCTCACTTGGTCCAGAAGTTACAAAGGTATGCAAGCTATCCTGAGGGAAAGCAAAAGTTCCATCAATAAGAGCTTCCCTTATTAAGTTATTCACTTGTAGGTCATTTTGCTATAGTTTGGTTTAGTGGACTTAGGGACTATATTATTGAATTTCATTAAATAAAATGAACAGGTATTTAAAAAGCTTCCTGCTCCCAATAAAAAGATATAAAGTGAAGATGACAATGAAATTAAGTACAAGTGAAACTTATAAAAAATTCTGACAATCACAAAAACCAGAGTATCAAACAAAATGCCTTGAACATAGAAAAGACCATTGAATTGTTGTATCATGAACTATTAAACCAAGAATTTTCATAAGTAATGAAATATATTCAATTACTAGTTTTTATCAGAGATCAAAGGTGTGTTTTTTTAAAAAGAACACTGTTAAATAAAATTATTTTAAATATTGTGCACTCATTTTGAGTTCACCTTTTTAAGTCATATTTTTGAGGTATAATTTACATAAAGTAAAATTCACCTCATTTCAATGTAGCTAGATGAATTGAAACATGTGTATGCAATCTTTATAACGCTAACATCTGTATCACTTGGTGTTGGCATCTATTGATTGTCTTTTTTTCATTTCTGGTCTTTGGTATGACAAGTGGTTTTTAAAATTAAAACCTGGAGATTTTTGTATTATGTTATGAAGCTCCAGATCCTCTGTTTTAATTGGCTTTTGGTTTCTTTATATATTTTAGATGCAAATTCTTTATACACATTTTGCAAATATTTTCTCTCAGTCTATTTCATTTTTATTTTCTATTTTATCCACATTATATAAGATACACAATATATTAATAATATATGATATGAAATGACATGATATGCCATGTGATATGATATACTGTGCTCACCCTGCTTAGAGAGGTGCTATCTCCTCTTCATTCACACCCCAGTCCATTCTCTCATCCTGTCTTTTTTCCTCCCATAGTTCCAATTGGTCCCAACCAGCCTTTCTCACTACCAGCTACTCTTGTTTGTTTCTTTACTTCCTTTTGTGATAGGAGGATTAGGCACCTCAAATTAATGAGGGTATGTATGTAAGTTGGCGTATCATTGAACTTATTATAGCCGATTGACTATTGCAGATAAAATACAGACATTTCTGATATGTCATAGTAATTTTTCATTAAACGATTCTAGATAGCTGAAGGCAGGAAAGTGCCTTATGAACAAAGAGTTGGGATCTTCAGTAGGTCTTCATTTACTCCCAGACAAGATTCTCTCTGTTTCCTGAGACCAGAGGCTCCTCCTCTCGTCTCATAAAGTGGTACCACAACACAGTCACTGCAGCCCCAAACCTGGCAGTTACCCGGGTCTTTTTTTCTCACTTTAGTCATTATATCTGCCAGTCATGCCTCTTCCATGTTTGCAGATCTATTCTCTCTTCCAGCTCTTCTACCACTGATTTATCAAAGATTCCCTTTACCTATTGCTTGATCCAGTGGACTCAAACTTTGGTGTCATCAGAACCTCAAGTGTTTGTTAAAACACAGATTCTTGGGTCGCACTCCCAGAGTTTCTGATTCTATAGGTCTGAAGAGGGCTAGTGCATTGACGTTTCTATCAAATTCTCAGGTGATGCTGAGATTGCCGGTTCAGGGGCCATACATCCTCCAGAATAGCTGTCCAGTAATATAATTAAAACTAATTAAGCAAGTTTTTTATCAATATCTAATTACACACTTACAGAGAATAAAAGTGGAGCAGGCACTGTGCTCAGTAGTACTGGAGATCTAGGAATGAACAAGTAATTATCATTACCTGAAAGTGTGCACAAGGTAGTGGATAGACTCTGAGGTTGTAGGTGCCAGAGGACCAACTTCCTGGGCATGTGACATTCACACATGGTCCTGTGCTTAGAACGGCCTCATGCTTGATTTAATGCTCTGTGTTGCCGTCTTGAAATTCTTAATTTTTCATCAGGAGTTCCTACATTCTCATTTTGCAGTGGACCCCACAATTACATACTAGTCCTCAGGGTCCGGAAGGCCAGCCCTAAGCAAATTACTTTTTCCATTTTTCCTGCCCTCACACTGACCCTGGTCAGAGTTTTCATTTTAATGCCTCCTCCAACCTTTCCCTGGTAGTTGAGCTTCATGAAACCTGGCTGACCTGGGTTCATAAAAACTGTTCTTCACGAGGCACTGATGGTGGTAAAAATTCTAGCGGGTGGCTCTGGCCATGAATGCTGACAGTGTCTTCAGCTCCTGAAGGGAGGTTTGGGAATGCCACCTAAGAGCAGGTTTTGTGGAGAAATTCTCAACTTTGCTGAAAACAGGAATCCTGACGATACTTATATTTTTCTGTTGAGAACTGGACAGCATGTCTGCCATCACCAAGCAGTGGAATCCTAAAGTCGCCACACACTTAGAGCTGGGAGGAACCACAACGTCAATAGTTTATCATACCCAGAATCCACTGCCCACGACTGGATTCCAAATGGCACTGGCGAGGTTAAAGACCTTCCATCAAATAACCCCATCCTGAGGTATCATCTTCCTCATCTTGAATCGTCTGTAATTTGTTCTGAGCTCATAAAGTTATAAAACTTGAGAATGTCATTGAAACTAGTGAAGTGCTTCTTGCAAAAGTTCTCTTCAGGCCTTTATGAGAGCAGCGCCACGATACCTGTTGAAACCCAGCGAGGAAGCTGCTGCAACGTTGTCCACACAGAGTTAGATCCTGTTTCCCTGGCTTTTGCCCTTTCGAGGTCTTACTTTATACGAGAAATAGTGGGATATTAGTGCTCATTGCGTGTCGGGGGATATGTTTGAGTGAATATTAAAGCCTAATTGTGTGATTTAACGTTTGAAAACTTCACATTCCTCCTATGAGTCGAGGAAGTAAAAGGAGCCCATTATCATTTCGGGCCAGATGTTTTACTTAACTGAGCCGTCTGATCCCTGCACCTGTCTGGGACCAGCAGTTGCAGGATTAGTGTAAGAGGCTGAATTCTCAAATCTGGACAACTGTTAGTGAACAAGTGAATGGTGTGAAAATGAACAGGCTTTCAGCATAAAGGATTTACTGTTTACGACATAAGGCAGTGCATCCCTGGCAGGAGAGCGCGAGCGGGCCCGGTTACCTCGCTGGCCATGCTCACACATATACATTACCAAGTGACAATTAGGGGGACTGTGAGTGAGTGCAGAAAACAGAAGTAGGAGGGTTGGGGTGAGAGTGAAGGAAACAGAGACATATTATACTATCCATCTGTGAGACAGCCGCAGAGCTACATGGAATTATATATTATTTCTGGTGGATTATGACAATTATAAAAGGAAGAAAGCAGACCTCACCCCATTAAGATTTTTTAAAACCATGCAACCTCAAGGAAACAATGGCTTGTTACCCAAAAGCAATTCTTTTCTAACAGATAATCTACATTTCTCATAAAATGTAAATAGACTAGTTTCCACAAAAGCAAATAGAGATAAACATTTTTATTGGCGTATGACTAGATGTGACTGGGAAATTCTGACCTTAACAACTAAGTAGACTTTTTTCTCCCATTTTAAGGCAACACACACATAACAGCCACACTCACACTTGAGTTAATATTTGCTTCACCAATATGATTAAAATATAAAATTAACACTCTCCTTTAGAGTAACCAAATTCCAGTGTTTTCTATTTTTCAGCTTTCTGATATGTCTGAATTAATGCACACACACTCATACACACAAGCTGTATGTATGGAGCACATACAGCTTAAAATAATATGAAACTGACTAATGCTAAGGGAAAATTACTGTGGGCTCATGTGTTCCTTATCTTCAGGGAACCGCACTAAATTTGGAGTTGAGAGACTGGGGTTTGTGCTTGGCCCCACCTCACATGTGCGTGTGACCATGGGCAAGCACTTAGTCTCCTTGAGCCCTGGGTCCTCAGTCGCAGGATTTTTATACGGATTAAGGAAGCTAATGTACATAAAAAGCACATTGTAATTTGCAAAATGGTTTACACATGTTAGCTCTTACTTTCAAATAAATTTGTGGAAGTAAATCTGAAGCTAATCTATAAGATTATCTCAAGAATGGTGATGAAACAAAATTCACTTACAGTAAAAACAACTGATTTATACTTCAAACTCATAGAATATACATGAATTCTCTCAAGTAGGTTTAAAAAGAAAAGGTTTTCTTTTAAGGCTAGTTTCATTGAGGTTACAAAGAGATATAGTACAAGGAGAATTCAATAACTTTTGGATTAGGTTGAAAGTACTGGATAAATATAAAAAATTAAATTATAACTGATGATGGCATTTTTACTAGATAAGAATACATCCTATTCTATATCATATATATATGTGTGTGTGTGTGTGTGTGTACATATATATATATATATATATATATATATGCCAAGTGACCTGAACAACTGAAATGACTGGTCACTATGATGTGCACTGCAGCTAGCCAACCTCCCGTGGCCTCTCCCCACACCCCCCTGCCCTGCTGGCCCTGCCCCAATTGGCCCTGAATGGGGTGGGCCGGCCGGACCCCACCTGTGCAGGAATTTGTGCACCAGGCCTCTAGTAAACAAATAAAATGATGTCAAGTAGGCACTTACAAATTTTTTGGAATATCTGATAAATGAATGACATTATTTTACCCATGAGTTGTCTATAAAGAGGAAGGAAGCTGATGTCAAGGCATACATCCTTCTACAATGAACTGGATGTGGTGCACGTGTTAGTCTCGTCTGCCTCACCTAATTACCTTGATTTCAACCTCCTGATTTGTAGCCTTTGGAGGGGCAGCCTTTCTTAGTGTAAGACCATCTCTCCTGGCCACAAATGATTGGAGCACGGATGGCAACCTGATCTGGTGGAGACAATCCATTGAGTAGACCCCGAGCCAGATTACCCAATAGGTAAAGATTGTGGCCCCAGCAAAATTGAGAAAATTCAAATTTCTTTTTAAAGTATTTATCACTAGAGGTCCGGTGCACAGCACTCGTGCACTGGAGAGGGGTGGTCCCTCAGCCCGGCCTGCACCCTTTTGCAGTCCAGGAGCCCTTGAGAGGACATCCTTAGCGCTGCCACAGAGGCGGGCCTCTGCACTTGCCAGCCGTCAGCTCGGCTTGTGGCTGAGCATTGCTCCCCCCGTGGGAGCACACTGACCACTACGGGGCAGCTCCTGCATTGAGTGTCTGCCCCCTGGTGGTTAGTGCATGTCACAACGACTGGTTGTTCTGCCCTTCAGTCTATTTGCATATTACCCTTTTATTATATAGGATTGGAGATTTAGAAAAAAATATCAAAGTGGTCATCAGGAAAAAAATCAGAATCTGTGTGCTTTCTCACACTTATTTTATTGTTTAGGATAACTTTTAGTATATATGTGTAACATAATAATATTTTTACTACGTAGGGCCTCTAAATGTCTTAATCATGGCCTTGGCTAGCCAATGCCAATGATATTCTTTCCCTTGACAATTTGTAATGACTCAGAAAATCTGGAGTTAGTGAAATGATGGTGAATCCTGGAAGTGTAAGATCACGTCGCGCTGGGCCAGTGTTAGCTTCACAGTAAGGGAATATTGCACACAAGCTGAAGTGATGGGGGAGCAGAATCAGCTCTGAGGAGTCTGCCAGAGAGAATGAAACAGCCTGCAAATAGACTGGAGCAGGGGTCCTCAAACTTTTTAAACAGGGGGCCAGTTCACTGTCCCTCATACCGTTGGAGGGCCGGACTATAGTTTAAAAAAAAACTATGAACAAATTCCTATGCACACTGCACACATCTTATTTTGAAGTAAAAAAACAAAATGGGAACAAATACAATAGTTGTATTTGCATGTGGCCCACGGGCCATAGTTTGAGGACCCCTGGACTGGAGAGAACCACAGATTCGCAGGAAGCGTG
Organism: Myotis lucifugus; assembly: GCF_000147115.1. Taxonomy (NCBI): domain Eukaryota; kingdom Metazoa; phylum Chordata; class Mammalia; order Chiroptera; family Vespertilionidae; genus Myotis; species Myotis lucifugus. The sequence goes on along the minus strand of NW_005871105.1, from coordinate 1,630,119 downwards.
CAGACAGCTCACTGAAAGCCCAGTATTCATCCCTAAACCCAGACTGCCATGCTGTGATTGGGTTCCATGAGATTCCCTGCTACCCTTCTACCAGGCTTTTTAATATGAGCTTCTTTCCATGGTTTTCTGTTTTGTAAAACCAAGCGATTCCACACTAGGAGAACAAATCACCTCGTCCCATATGACCAGTAAATGGCCACACATTAACTCCGACCCCAAAGATTTATTAAGCACAGAAGGTGTCATGCTAGGCAGCAAGGAAAACACTGTGTAAGTATGTTCTTAGCTTCAAGGAACTTCATTTACAAAGCTGTGCACAAGCCAGAGTAATGGGATGATTTGTGCAACGTTCTAAGAGGAGCCCAGGGGAGTCCCTCTGACTAGTGTGGCTGGAGAAGCTTCATTCAGTAGGAACTTCCATCTGGCCTGAGCCTTGAATGGGTCCTCTCACGAAGGGGCTTTTTAGGAAGGCTCCTGTGGTCCCAAGACCCCACTGCAATCAGCGGGAATAAACCAACCACACCTGAGGGAAATGCAACCGCAGGCAGAGCGCAGAGTCTTCCTAAGCCTGGGTCTGCCTGCCCCTCTCTGCATCTCTGCGTGCTCCAAACTGCCTGTCCTCAACGTGCCAATCCCCATCCACTTCAGGCTCAGTGCATGATCTGACGCCTCAGCTCCTCCAGGCAATCACCTTCCTGGGGTGACAGCCCTAATGGGAGATCATATTACCCAGCTTTCCCGGGCCTTTCTGCAGCCTTTGGCTTTGAAGCTGAAGGGCCAGCCCCTGACAGGAAGGCCATCAGCACTGCAGTTCATTTCTGGACCCTTAAGTGCATGACCTGACAAGCCCAACTCTAAAAACAGGACAAAATAAATAAAATTGGAATCAGCAGAGAAAATTCAGGAGTGGCAGTTAGAGGAGGCATGAAAAAAAATGAAGATGGAAGCGAGATGAACATTGGGTCTGGCACAGCAGAGAATGTACAGTGGTCTCCTGTTATCCACGGGAGGTATGTTCCAAGACCCTCAATGGATGCCTGAAGCCACAGACAGTATCCAACCCTATGTGTACTGGTATGTGTTTTCCTATACATATCCATGATAGAGTTCAATTTATAATTTAGGCACAGTAGGAGATGAACAACAGTAACTAGTAATAAAGTAAAACAACTATAACAATATACTTCAATAAAAGTTATGTGAATGCAGTCTCCCTCTCTGTGATAACCAAGGTGTGTACTATGTGACTAACGGGCAGGCAGCCTATACAGTGCAGAGATGTTGGGCAAAGGGATGATGTCACACCCAGGAATGGGACAGTGCAAGATTTCAGTACACTAATCAGAAAGGCGTGCAATTTAGAACTTAGGAAGTGTTTATTTCTGGGTATTTCTATTTAATATTTTCAGACCGTGGTTAACCACAGAAGGAGGGACCACTGTACTTAGAGGAGATAATGATGGAAAGGCTGGATGGGATCCCAGAGCAGACTTCTTTGAATGCCACACTGGTGTGTGGAAGGTTGTGAAAGCCTCTGGAGTATTCTGTGCAGGAGAATAGCGTAGAGTATAGTCTGACCTCCCTGATGGCTCCCTCTGTCTAACAAAAAGTTCTGTTTGTGTCGCTCACGCATCTGACACACACACCGCTCTGTTTGGTGAGTATCTGTGTGATGACTCCAGTCTATTACAAGTTGTCCTAGAGGCGGAGTACGCATCTCTCAGCATATACTGAGTACCGTTCAGTGCCTTGCTGCTCAGTGGCTTCATGCCAACCGAGGGGACGATACGAAGGGAGTGAGCATGTGCAGCAGAATGGCTTTAATTCCAGAAGTCAATTTAATTTATCAGAAGAACTATTCTTCACAGCTTCTATACAAAAATGTGTACATCTGTACTTCTAGAATATGGTAACAAGAAATAAATGCATTGTTTGAATGTAAATTATAGTACAACTGACAAAACTATTTCATAACAAAATAATTAAGAAACTGTGTATTCACGGCTATGCACAATAAAGTATAATGAAACTGATGTTTTTTAAAGATAATCCATGCAGAGCATTTGGAAAACACATGAACCAAAAAATTAAATTATCATTACCCAGAGAAAACTAGCGTTTACATTATGATATATTTCTTTTTTCCATTTAGAATATGTCCCATTCATTGATTTGCTTATTTGATATTTATTGAGTGTCTATCATGTGCTAGGCAGTGTTCTAAGTACTGGAAGACAGCAGAAAAAAAAAAGACAAAAACCCTTCCTTTCATGGAGATTATAGTGTGATGGGAAAAACAGACCATGGAAAAGATGAATTAGCAAAATATATAGTATGTTAGAAATTGATCATGCAGGTAATAAAATAAAGCAAGAAAATATATGGGGTGAGATTTGCAGTTTTAGGTAGGGTCACTAGGGAAGAAGTGACTTTTCCCCAGGGATGGGTCTCTGGGAAAGATACACACACACACACACACACACACACACACACACACAGGACTTGGCAAAATTCATTTGATACTATATAGGTTAGTCTCCTAAAGAAACTCCCACAAGCTGAATGGGTTAAAATACCGAAATTTATTGTCTCCCAGTTCTAGAGACTAGAAGTTTAAAACCAGTGTCAGCAGGGTTGGTTCCTTCTGAGGGCTGTGAGGGACAGTCTGTTCTTTGCCTCTCCTCTCACTGGCAGTTTGGTTCCCTGGGCTTGTAGAAGCACCATCCTACAGCCTTTATTCTCCATGACATTCCCCCTGTGTGCATGTCTGTCCCCAAATTTTCTCTTTTTTATAAGACACCAGTCATATTGTACCAGGGGCCCACCCTTCTCCTGTACGAACTCATCTTGATTCCATCTACAGCAACACTTTTTCCAAATGAGGTCACATTCAGAGGTACCAGGATTTAGGACTTCAACATGTAAATTTCGGGGGGACAAATTTCAACCCATAACACTATGCATGCAATTTTATATCAGGCTTTTAACATTTATTTTTCTATCAGTTAAGTTAGTCAATGTCATTAAATGTTTTTTTTTAATGAATTTAATGTTGGTATAATTTTTCATACTACAAAAATGTCATATTGATTTAATCCAGCGGTTCTCAACCTGTGGGTCGCGACCCCTTTGGCGGTCGAATGACCCTTTCACAGAGGTCGCCTAAGACCATCCTGCATATCAGATATTTACATTACGATTCATAACAGTAGCAACATTACAGTTATGAAGTAGCAACGAAAATAATTTTATGGTTGGGTCACAACATGAGGAACTGTATTTAAAGGGCCCGAAGGTTGAGAACCACTGATTTAATCATTCATTCCCTACCATTCAACAGGAGGTTGATTGACACAATGGCAAGAGTGGTTATCTATGAGTTGTGGACTTAAAAGGTAAAAGTTTCTTTTCTTCTTTTTGTTTGTGTAAGCATTAAATTTTCACAATGAATGTATAACATTTTGTAAAAAGAAGAAAAATCCACTCAATTTATTTTTTAAAACAACTTTCACTGTTATCTCTATTTTCCTCGAGTACTCATTTATATTTAATTTCTTATGAGAAACAGAGGTCTTATGTTTTATCCTTTCATAATCTGACTTTAAAGCATATTAACTTGTTGTAATTATCAGGACTGCTTAGGAGATCATGGGTTTATCTTTGTAACAACCTGGAAACTAGAGAAAATATAAATTTCACTGTGATTACCTTTAGCAGTTTTTCTTCTGATTATGTTCTCTTGGTTTTGTTGTTGTCATTTGTTTGTTTCCAATTCTGAGCTGAAAAATTAAAGAAAACAAATCTCACACTAACTTAGGAAGTGTTTTTTCATTTTTTAAATCAGTGAATTCTATGTTTAGAAAAAAAAATGCCATCATTTTCAACTGAATCTCTCCTTTGAGTCAATTGCACCCAGTTGTTGGTGTCAGGAGAAAACCTGGGCAGACAAAACAGAATTACCTGTGAGCCTGGTCACATAACTCAGCCCTGCTTTCCTAGAGATCCTCAAGGAAAAGCCTTTGTTTTTGTTACCAAGGCCTAATTCACGTAACAAAAGAACAATGACTTTTAAGAAGCAGCAGAGAAAGGATTAAGTTGCCAAGTTAGGTAACATGTTCTTAAGATTCCGGTGCTTTTAGTACAAAACAAAGGAACTGCACCATATCTTAGGGTCATTCCATTTTTCAATGACTGGTGTTCTATGCACTGCCTTTATTTTTCAGGTAAAATGTATCCTTCCCCCTGCTCTGACAGATACTCTAGATCACACACAAAGTGCAGATCTCTGCAAAACAAATTTCTGTTGTCAATAATTGCTTAGAAATTGTTAACACATATATAGAAAAGCTGGCTCTTCTAAATAAAAAAGTCTTAGTATGTATTTTCTTTGCCTTTGATATTCATTTTATCAATAAAATTTGTAATTCATAAAAGTTTAAATAAGCACAATTTCTGTCATTATTGTGTATCACCCTGCAGGTAAGAAATATATTGGCATCTTTTAATTACTTAGCGCAAGGGTCAGGAAACTTATTGTAAAAGTTTAGGTGGTACGTAGTTCACGTTTTGTGGCCATACTCATCTCTGTCACGACTACTTGCATCTGCTGTCATAATGAGAAAACAGCCATAGATGAATGGGTACAATGTCCCAATAAAACTTTATTTATAAAAATAGGTGTCAAGTCAGATTTTTTAACTTGGAGTAATAAAGTCTGGCATTCAAGGGCACTCTGCCTCACGCCCAACTTGCTTTTTAAGATTTATCTTTTACAGTTCCCTTGTGTGTATCTTTTGCTTAAAACATACTGAGTTGCTTGTTGTCCTCTGAACCAGCTAATCAACTTGTGTCATTATTCCTCCTAGAAGTCATTTCTTTCCTCTAATGCAGTGGTTCTCAACCTTCTGGCCCTTTAAATACAGTTCCTCATGTTGTGACCCAACCATAAAATTATTTTCGTTGCTACTTCATAACTGTAATGTTGCTACTATTATGAATCATAATGTAAATATCTGATATGCAGGATGGTCTTAGGCGACCCCTGTGAAAGGGTCGTTCGACCGCCAAAGGGGTCGTGACCCACAGGTTGAGAACCGCTGCTCTAATGTCTATGTGAATTCTCCCTCCTCCATGAAGCCTTCCCTGACCATCTCTCCTATTAAGAACTCATAGCACTCATTTCATACATCTCTCATTTGTCATCCAAACATCGATTTTCTTTTGGTGGCTCTTATGGGTTCACTGTGGTCTTCAGGAATTGGCTCAATTTCTTCCCCCGTAGCCAAACATGATTACAAAATTTTGCATTAAAATGCTGGAAAAGTATTGAAAACAAGGTGATTTGTTCCTGAGTAAGGAAAGTCTCTTACTCCTAAGTAGGAGAAGGTAGACAAGTGAGGCGGCTCTATATAGCCAGGGAAAGTGAGGGTATCCAGGTACAAACGCTAATGTGCGCTCTTAAGAATTCACAAACAAAACAAAAACAAGATCAGAGGAAACCCATAGAGCAGTGGTTCTCAACCTGTGGGTTGCCAACCTGTGGGTTGCGACCCCTTTGGGGGTCGAACGACCCTTTCACAGGGGTCGCCTAAGACCATTGGAAAACACATATATAATTACATATTGTTTTTGTGATTAACCACTATGCTTTAATTATGTTCGATTTGTAACAATGAAAATACATCCTGCATATCAGATATTTACATTACAATTCATAACAGTATAAAAATTACAGTTATGAAGTAGCAATGAAAATAATTTTATGGTTGGGGGTCACCACAACATGAGGAACTGTATGAAAGGGTTTCGGCATTAGGAAGGTTGAGAACCACTGCCATAGAGCTTTCCAGTGGGGCACTAAGCAATAGCCAGAAGGGGTAGAATGAAGAGTCAAGAATAGGAACAGGAAAGAGATTGGCTACTAGAAAGATCGCATGGCCCGATGAGAGGAGTGGAAAACACAGTAGCAGGGGGGTCATACAATGGTGGACGTGAGGCTGAGCATATTTTAAAAGGCCTTTGCACAGACCTACATGGAGAAGAAGAGGAGAAGGGAGATGCTAGAAAGGCATCTTGGTAAGAGCACAGGGTTTGGAGTCAGGGAGATGTGGATTCAAATCCTGACACTCTTATTTATTTGTTCTTTCAAGTTATTGACTATTGCTTTCTTGCTACTTCCTTGTTAGTAACAGATCTGTAATGAGAAACCAAAGAGAGTCCATGTACTTCCATATGCAGCATGTTCTCAATATCTAGTAACTATCACAATGAAGGCCAAAGCCATGTCCAGGCTGTTCTAGCTGACACAGACTAAAGTGACTGGGTAAAAGAAAAAGAAGAGTGTATCCCATCAATAGTATCTTAGTCCATCTGGGACCTCATTCTTTTCAAAGATTTTTTTCCTACTACTATTTTCCTACCATCAACATTCACAACTTTCAACTCTTTTTACAAATGCATTTTATTTCCACATCTAAAATACTTGAGATTCTTGGCGCCTTCTCTTGATGGTTCACGCCGTCTGCATGTTACAGTGGAAGGAACTCTGCCAGGGAGGAGAGTGAGTTCCGATCCTGGCTCTGGCCACCGCCAGCTGTGTGAGCTTCCCTGGCCTCATGCTCCTCATTATTGAAATAAAGGGCATAGCTTCAGCTTGACTTGGTTTCTCTCTCTTTTCACATATTTTCTCTCTCCTTTAATACCTAAGCCCACACTTTTACATTCATCTTGAAGAAAACTTCATGGTCCCCACACTTAGGAGACCTACTCTCAGAGCTGGACACTGGCCAGGTTGACACTGCAGACCCGGCGACTCAGCACCGCCTTCAATTTTGCACTCTACACCCCTCACCCCAGTTCCAGCTTTGAGTGTCTCCTCACTCCTCCCATAGAGGCAGGGGACTTACCCAGGACAAAGAGGGATTTCCCCTGTTTCCAATATGTTTCCAGTGCTTTTCAACATTTGCTGGGTATTTTGGCTGCAGGAGTAAAATGAGACAATATCTGTAGACGGTGGTTTACAAAACTTCTGGATTCCTTCCCCACCAGGGACTCTTATTTTGTTACTAGGATTCCTTTTCTTTTCTTTTTTTTAATTAGCCACATAGAAATTTACTTGACTCTTTGCTGCCACCTAACACATCCATGTTAGAATCCTTGGAGTCTATTCTATTGAGCAGGCATTTCAATATTTGCAGGTAAAATATTCATAAGCGCTAACACTAACAGACACTTTTTGTGTGCTGGACATAGTGCTCAATACTTGACTTGGATTTTTATTTTGCAACAACCCTCCTATGTAGGTACTAATTATCCCACTTGAGAAATAGCAAAGTTCGTTTTAGAGAAGTTAATTTTCCCAGGATGACAAAACAATAATTGATTAAGTTGGGATTCGAACCTAGGTTAGATGACCCTGGTTTCTGAGTTATTAAACCAGGGGTTTTATTGGTGAACCAGGAAGTCTAGTCTAGTAACTTATTTTCAGGGTCTCTGTCTTCAAATGAAAGCTCGGGGAAGACCGATTACCCATAGATTTGCCTCGGACCCAAAACCTGTCTCCAGCTGGGCGGGTGCCGCGCCCTTTGGGGACGCTTTGTGGAGTTTCCTGGTGATCAACGCGACCCCCTCCCCAGCCCGTTCCTTGTGCTTTACCTTTGCGCAGGCGCACACCTGGCGGGCCTCTCAGCCTCGCTGTCACCTCCAGAGCCTTGCAACAGCCCAGGACTCTCCAGACAGGCTGCACCCAGCTCCACAGCCCCAACAGCAGCGCCCAAAGGTGGGCGATACCCCGACGTGACCGTGCCCGCGCCACCAACCCTGGTAGCCCGCACAGGCATCCCCGAGACGCCTATTCCTTCTCTGCCTGCCCTCCGAGTACTGGAAGGGTCTCCCTAGAGCAGTGATGGTCCGAAGGCCTGCAGGCCCACGGGAGGACCGTCAGCAACTCGAGCAGAGAACACTGACTCGGATCAGCTGGAACCCCCACTTGCAGGCCGTCTTTCCTGCACTGATAAGCATCACCTGGCAGCCCTCTCCGTTCACCTTCCTGGTGGCTGGAGAGTCAGGAGCCCCAGCGGATACTCAGCAGGTGGGATTCGCCCACAGACCTCCAACACCGTGCCTGCCTTAAGACCAGCAAACCCAGAGGTAAGACCTTCATAAGATTCTCTAGCCACTGCTTTGGATGTGTTGAGGTTTTGTTTCTGCCTCTTGGATGCGGGCATTTTTGAATGTTCCTGACCTGGCTTCTTGGCTGTGTCTATCTTACATCTGGTGTTCTTCGAGTTAGTTTGTAGCATTAAAATACTGATTGGTCTAATAAAGTGGGATTGATTTGGCAAACCTCAAAAAAAAAAGAAAAGAAAAAAAGAAAGCTTGGGGAAAACCCCAATATGTAAACCAAATAAATTAAGATGCCTTTATTTTGAAATTTCTGGGGGTGTGGGGCAGATGGGAGGTACACTTTAGAGTAAGATTCAATGAAATCTTCTCCACCAATTTTCCCTAGTTATGGGCTGAATTGTGTCCTCCCCCGTCACTGGAAAATATATCTTGAGGTCTTCACTCCTAGTCCTTCAGAATGTGATCAAAATTAGAACTAGATTCATTGTGCGTGTAATTAGAATGGAATCATATTGGAGTAAGGTGGACCCCCAATCAAATATCTATATATATAAAAAGCCAGCAACTGGAACGCGGAAACAACCAGAACAACTGGTTGCTATGATGCCCACTGCAGCCAGTGGAACCGGCCTGATCCGGGGTGGCGCCGGCTGGCCAACCTCCTGCAGTCCCTCCCCCCGGCCAACCCTGCCCCTGATGGGCCTCCTCCACCCCAATCAGGGGCAGAGCTGGCCAACCACCCATGGCTCCTCCCCCAGGCCGCTGGCCCCTGATCAGCCCCCCTCATCCCATTCGGGGGCGGGGTGGCTGGCCCACCGCCCACAGCCTCTCCCCCTAGCCCAACCGGTTTGGGGCAGGCTGGCTGGCCAACCTCCCGTCATCTCCTCCTCCCAACAGTCCTGGTCCTGATCCACCCCTGTTGGGCCCGGGCTAGCCAGACGCTACCTGTGCATGAATTCGTGCACTGGGCCTCTAGTGTTCTTATAAGTGAAGACAGAGTGATGTGACAGTGAAGGCAGAGATTGGAGTTATATAGCTAAAGCCAAGGAATGCCAATGACTAATGGCAAGCCACCCAAGGCTAGAAGAGGGCAGAGAAGGAAGGATTCCTTTAGTTTTCAGAGGGAACATGGTTCTGCTGATGCCTTGATTTTTTATTTCTAACCCCTGTGGCTCTAAGAGGATAACTTTCTGTTATTCTAAGCTGCCTGGTTTGTAGTACTTTGATATGGCATCCCTAGGAAACAAACACACCTACTCATGGGGACTTCGAGAGGCAACATGCAATTCAAAAAGTATGCACATTTTGGGGCCATTGCTATGACGATAGGATGGATGTGAACAGTGTGCATAAAAGTTTGATTTTCAAGGAAGAAAAGTGGTTGCATTCTTTTCAGAATGTGTTAGTATATGTTGGTCACAGTGTAGCACCCTATAATTCTAATCTAGTCAGCATGCATTGTCTGTTTGTTCTGTCCAGTGATTTTAAAAGATTTTGAATTCAGTTATCAAGAAATTTTACATAAACTTATGGGTTTCCATTGTGCCTGGAAACTAAAAAGATATGTAAAATGAGCTGATGTTCTTAAATACTATACTCATGCTATTTGAGATCTGAGCAGCAGTTGCCCCTATAGATGGACATGGCCTTACATGTGTGCGTCCGTGTCCATACCCCCACCCCACTTTGTTACCCTAAACCTAGCCCAGCCGTGGGCAAACTATGGCCCGCGGGCCGGATCCGGCCTGTTTGAAATGAATAAAACTAAAAAAAAAAGACCGTACTCTTTTATGTAATGATGTTTACTTTGAATTTATATTAGTTCACACAAACACTCCATCCATGCTTTTGTTCCGGCTCTCCGGTCCAGTTTAAGAACCCATTGTGGCCCTTGAGTCAAAAAGTTTGCCCACCCCTGACCTAGCCTCATTCTATTTGGTTGTCTTTGCTGCCTGGCCCCATAACCATTGGATTTTGTGACTCTTGTACAATGTTTCAGAACAGAATGCAAATTTAGATTTTCCCTGTCATATTCAAAGTGAATGTTTTTTCTCTGAAATATATAGTACACATTTTACCTTCCCTTTTACAAACTTAATGGCTGTCAACAGGCCTCATGGCTATGGAATATTTTCAGAATGCATTAAAGGTTGATCTGACTTGAAAACAACTCATTTACAGGCATCTTTAAGGAAATTAATATATCTCATAAAGAAAGACATATTTGCTAATGGGAAAATTACTTGATTTCCAGAATTTAGCCCTCCTCTGTTTGTGGCTAGTCACTAGGTGTGATTTAAGACCTTCTTTTGCCTGACAATTTATCTGAAAGGTAATATTGCTATCCTTATAAATACTGTTCATCCTTATAAAATGAGGGCAGTGATTCATATTGGCTCAGGTGAATAGTGTGTTTGCAAAACACTTTGAGTTTCTCTTATCAAAGGGGCTATTCAAATTCTCTGAAAGGAGTAAGGAGATAATTGTGATCTATGATCATAGAAATTCATATCTCACATGAGGAAGCAAGACAAGTATTTGTAACTAAAGCATTCACAAGGATTCGAGTAATTCAGAACCAAGGTAAAAAGGTCTCCTGTCAGAAATAGCACTATTAGAAGCCAGATCATTATAGGGGTTGTTTAATTAAGTCTTTACTGTGAGGAGAAATGCCATTGACACTTCATTATTTTGATACTGAAACCACAATTGGGGGCTTTCAAAATGTGGACATGAAACCACAAATAGATCCCCTCAGTTCTTTGTGAAGGGAGCTTCTATTTCTCTATTCAAAAGCACTAACCGCTGGAAATGGCCTTGTAGTTCTTTCCTAATATATTTTCATATTGTCCCTGGGGGTCTATGTTTATGTGAATTGTTAATTTCCATTTTCATAGTTTAAGAAATTATATCCTAAGCACTGGATGGGAAGTGTTCTGAAAAATAGATTACCAATAATTTATTAGAATCATTTCATTCAAACCAGGTGGCATTCATTATTGGAGAAAGGAGTCTTAATATAAATAAACTGCTATTTTATAGAAGGCAGACAAGCCCAAATCCAAGGATTCTTCATAGTTTGAGAGAGATATTTTATTGTACATAGAGCAATGTGAATGTTATCTTGTGGAGACTCTGAATTCTGTTGTATTTAACCTTCAAGAGTGTTTTATAATACAATTAATTTGATTGGACTCAAACATCACATTCTGTCTTTTGAATGACAGCTCAAATTTCAGATCGGTTTTTCTTTTTATCTGGAGTCTGTCCGTGCATGTATGGTTCATGTGTCAGCTAGAGGCTTGGGCAGAGTTTACAGACAGAATTTGGGGCTTCCCCTCCATGGACCTCTCCTTTAAGGGATTTCCATCTCATTTTCCAGGGGCTGAATATCTTTGTCCTGTGATTCTCTAAACCTAGAAAGACTATGGGTTTTCTCTCAGAATTTTAGCTGCTCAGAGAATATCAAATTTGGCCTACCTGCAAACTTCATTCTTTTCTGCATTTTAAATCTCTTAGAGATCATTTACCTTTATTTGAACAGCTCTTTTTAGTATTCTTTTGGAGAGAATCTATTGGTGATAAATTCTCTCAGTTTTTGTTCATCTGAAATGTTTTTATTTCACTTTCATTTTTAAAAGACAATTTTGCTTTATGAGTGCAGGTTTTTTTATTTTTTTATTAAAAAAACTTTATTGTCAAGGGCGGGGGGGAAAAGGACACATATGTAATACCCTTTGTAATACTTTAAGCAATAAAAAAATTTAAAAAAAACTTTATTGTTGAAAGTATTACATATGTCTCCCTTTCCCCCCCATTGACTCCTTCTAGCTGGCAGGTTTTTTTTGTACAACAAATTGAGATATTATTCCTTTTGTTCTGACTTTTATTGCTTTAGGCAAAAAAGTTGTTAATGGTTTTCTTTTCTTTGGGGTGGGGGAGAAGATGGGTAATTTTTTTCTACTCTTCAAGATTTTTCATCTTCTCATTTCAAATGTTCTGTCCTCATTTGAAAACATGTACTGTACAGTATATAAATATAAAGGGCTAATCTTAAACTGAGTGATAGAGAATAAGATTCCCTTTAAAGAGAAATTGGTTAATGGCTTTTAAATAGGATTTGTAAAATGGAAAGAGTTTTACCTCTGCATGATGCCTTAGTTGTGGTTCTGCTTGAAATCTGAGATGCATTAGAGTTGAGTTGAGTCCTCTTTAGCACTAAGATTTTATTATTTTGCAAACCCCTGTTTTGGATAAGTAGTTAAATATATAAAACATTGTGGGATCCTTAATCAGAATCTCAGCAGATGAGTCCTTTGTGATGCTTATAGCTCCTTGCATCCATCAAGAGTGTCTGCATGCCATTGGCAGTGTGAGATGTTTCAGTGCTTGCAAGAAAGGTGTTCTGCTATTCACTGAACAGATATACCTACACACAGTGGTTCTCAACCTTCCTAATGCCGTGACCCTTTAATACAGTTCCTCATGTTGTGGTGACCCCAACCATAAAATTATTTATGTGTAATTTTGCTACTGTTATGAATCGTAATGTAAATATCTGATATACAGGATGTATTTTCAGGGGTCGCGATCCACTGGTTGAGAACCGCTGAGTCCTACAGCTTTTATATTCCAGACGAATAAGAGAAAAAGTTGAAATTTTGTTGTGAAAATAAACTAGTTTGATTCATATCTTTGTCACAGAAGCAATTGCAGAATGGATCAAAAATTTTCTAAAGAATATTGTTCAGGTATCTCCTCTAATGTTTCAGCCAATATTCTATTGAAATTCCAAATTTACATACCAGAAAACAAAGAACAGTTGACCTTGACCTGGAAAACTTTGATGACTGGAGTGAGCAATCAACTAACTTCAGTATAAACGCTTTGATAAGATTCCTGTACACAGCTCAGTATTTTTTAAATAGGAATGTGATTAAAGGATGAAATAGCATGTTATATAAAGTTGTTTGAAGTTGTCTATAAAAATCCTAAATTTTATCCTTTTCGTTCATGTCTGCGTAAATGGCAAGTTCCGGCTATTTTAGGAGGTCTACCCAAGGATATCCTCAAACATGTATCAGCCGATGACACACAGATTTGGGAAGAGCTTTTCCTCTCCTTTGTCACCAGTCGTTGTTATTGCCCAACCAGAACCTGTGAAAGCATCCACCCGGCGCTGTGCATTCTCAACGCCTGCAAATGCAAACAGACAGATTAGGAAAATAGGCAGCAGGGCTTGTAAGTCCCACACAAACTGCACCTCAAATGCCTGCAGGTGTGGAAAGAACTGCATCTCCTTTTGTGCGATTGTGAGGCCAACCATCAGCTTCGAGCTAAAGAGGACTAGCCAGACTTCCTATCTGATCAACGGAGAGATAACAGTGAAACACTACCGGACCGGAGTTTGTCCGTGGTCCTCACACAGAATGACAATTTTAATGGACTGTGGTAAGCTCATTTACCTTAGAGGTGAAGGAAAACCCTTAACAATAAAACATTCCTAAGACCAGAGCAGTTAAAGCACGGATCAGAACACATATGTATTGCACTTGTTGAATGAAAGGGAGATTGGTAGATGAGGGGCAAGGAGCCAGCACCGGTGTACATAACAAAAAGGAATAATTTTTTTCCTGTGCTTTGGGACACAGAAGCAGGGGAAAGACAGGATCTGGAGTTATGGTTGAAGAGGGTACCTCAGAAAAGGAGTGTGGAGGATGTACACAGATGGCAACTGCTGATTTCACTCATTGGAGCGTGTCTATTGGCAACATTTGAAACTCACATTGGGAGAGAGGCTGTCTTGAAGCGGATGTCAGATGCCTAAAAGAAGGCTCAAATGGCCATCATCCGGCTGGGGCCAGGGCTGCCTTGTTGTAGCACTATGTCACTAGAGAGTAGTTGTGCATCAGTAGCTTTCTTGGTCTCACACTCAGAAACCTACCAGTGGAAATAGAACACATTTGCTCTTTAACTGCACACATGAAAGGAACAAAGAGGGAGGAGTGTTCTGATCCCAAAGCAAGCACCCAAGCACTTTCCTGTCTTTTGAAAACCCTGCGAAGTTTCCTCCTGACACATACGTCTGAGTCTCATTGTGTGCCGTGCATTAACGCAGCGCTTGTCTGCAGTTCACCTGCTGCCTGGTTGAAATGTCAGCCTTATGTGAGCCCTTTGTGCCAGGAGTCCCCTTCTCCAGCCGGGCAGCACGTGGGTGAGGCAATTAAAGCCAGCACTTCGAGTGGATTGACAGTAGATGGGCAGTCGCAAAGTCCTGGTTCTATCCATTCCCTCTCTGTAAATAGTTGTTTGTCCCAAGCAAGCCCCTGTGCCTCCCTGGACATCTGCTACTATAGCTGTAAATCAAGGGTTTGGGGAGTGGATGGCTTTTAAAGTATGTTTCCTTTCTGTAATTTTGGATTTTTACGTGGCAAAATACTATCAGTATTCAAAATCCTCTCTTTTTGTTATTGGCAGCCATTTGACATCCCTTCATGAAGAAGATAATTTTCCATGTGTTATTTTATTGTTTTAAAGACTCACACAGATTCTGTCATGTGTAATTTAATATCTTAATTGTGCCCAACATGGCTTTTATGTCATCCCCAAAACTTAGCAGTGGCTTTAGAAAAGCCAAACTCGCCCTGATTTGATTTCCAGAAATATTTATGCTGCCCAGAACAGTTGGATCGAAAATACAAATAAGGAGGGGGAGTGGAGGGGGGATGGGAGATATCTGTAATACTATCAACAATAAAAAATATGTTTAAAAAAATAAATGTAAATGATAGTTTTTGAGTAGAGGTTGAAAGTGTGTTTTTGTTGCCACATCATGAGAGACCGTGGCTGAGCTGTTTTGGGGGAGCAAATCCTTCCTGTATCCCACGAGGTGCTCGCCATTGATGAGTCGGCTTTAGCTACACTTGGAGGGAGGGGAGATCAGCGTTGTCACTAAGTCTCTGGGCCGGCCAGCCAGTAGAGCAGAGGGACAGAGTTTGTTGAATAAGGATTCAGTGGGGGTAACATCTTTTTATCTGAGCCATTTCTCTGGATGGGCTCTTTACCTTCTCGTTTTCTTTTAAATTTTCATTTTCACCAAAGCTGTTTATACGATGACTTCCAAGGGTCAAATTGCTCTGGAAGGCTCCTTGCCATACATCGCACAGCATTTCCTGGTGCCCCTTGTTCCCACCACTAACTCCACCTCCCCAGGCCCATTGTTCTCCTGCCATCTGCCTCTGTACTCCCATCCAAGCTTTTATGGCTACAGCTTGAATATTCAACTTTGCTGGTGCTAACCACACTAGTTCTTCGCTTCTTCCTGTGCATATGGAAAGACTCCCGTCTCCTCCAGTGTTACATTAGAACCAGGAGAGATCTACTCGTGTGAGCAGAAAATGACACAACTGATACATTTACATTAAGAAAAAGTTTTTTGCCTCAAGCACAATCCTGCTTGCCACCCTCTTGTTGCAGGTGGTATGGCTGCTGCTCCTCAGGCTTGTTAATGTCCTTCTAGGGCTTCCTCATCATCCACTGAGGAATCTCCTTCACTTCTTTCCTGTGCTGGATGCCCTGACCCCAGGACCCACCTTGTCCTCTGGAATCACTTCCTCAATTTGCTGACTAACTCGCTCCAGTAACCTCCCGTGAAAGAGTGCCCATTTCTTGGCCCTTGTAAGTTTAAACAGATTTTTATCGTTTTACTCTCAGTTTGGCGAGGTTTCAGAAGGAAAGAGCGATTTATATGTTTATTTAATCTGTTTTTCTCAACCAAGAAGAAGCAGACCAGCGATTTCTTTGCAATATCCCACCCAACTTTGATAATTATCATCATTTCAGTGTGAACAAGGCTTCCTTAACCTATTAGGGTTACTGCCATGCTGATATCTTCATAAATGATATTACAATTTGGTCCAAATGTATTTAGAAGAATTAATGTTAGAGTTCTTTCTACATCTTTTAATTCAGCACCAAAATTATGTTCAGTGCCTTGTGCTCTCAAACCTATTCCTTCTATACTACGCTACTGAGGTTGAGAGTAGTTATGCATACGATTGTCTGATCTAAAACTCAGACTTTTTGGATCCTCCTTCCCTCCAACCCTCCAGATTCAGAAATACAGATTCCTCTTTATCCTATATTTTTGCATTTGTTCCCATCTTTCTATTCTCATCGCAACCCTGAAGTTTTGTTCAACCCTTGTTATAGCTAAGCCAGATTTCTGGGCCCTAATAAAAGTAGAGTAATTTCCACTGCAAGAACGAATGATGGACTGAAAGTGGCATTATCTTAATACATTTTTATCTCCCTAATCAAGAAAGAAGTTCAGAGGTAGGAAATTGCTGGATGGCTTAGCAGATCAATGACATCACCAAGGATACACACACCCTTGCTATCTTTCTGCCCTGCCATTCTCAGTGTGTCAGTAATATCTCCCTCATAGTCACAAAAGGGCTGCTGCAGCACCAAGCATGAATTCTTCCCAGTCTCCTGGGCCCAGTTTGGCTTATCCCTCCTCTGTGTTCAGAGCACTAACTACAGTCTTCCTTTTGTTATATTTAACAGTGAACGTGTTTATGCTTTAGGATCATGACTTTCTGAATGGCAGTAACTTATACCTGTATGGATCCCCACAATGCCTTGCTCAATAAGTTTGTCTTAAGGTAAATTAATTTAAATTAAATTGTTGGACTCAAGGTACTTGAAAAGAACTCTAAGTCCAGACATTCCACCAACCTTCAAAGTATCCTAATGAACTTATCTTTCACTAAAATGAGCTAATCTCACGGAGGCATTTCACTCTGTGAATGGTATATTGCTGTTTGGTTGGAATGCAATTTACAGATTTGGAATTCCAAGAAGTTCAAAGTAAACAGAATACACCAATTGAAGCAACTTAAAACAAACAATATTATAGACGCACTCACATTCTGAACATCAAGTGTTGAAGGAATACTTATCAAAGGTGTTAATTTCTTCTCATGCTTCTCGTCCTTAAATCATTTTAAAAGATGAAAATAAGCGTTGTTCTTTCATGTTACTTTAATAAGTCCTTCAGTTAATTTACTCATTCATTCAAAAGGGCTCTACGCATAAACTAAGTAAGAACAATTTTTAATATAGTGACCTAGGAACAAGTTTATTAACCACTATAACAAGTGCATCAATAACTGCAACAAGTTTATTTCTCCAGTTCCTTGAGTAGGGTGTGCATAAGGGGAAGGAAATGAAAGAGAGCCATGAACCGTTTCTTCAGGACAGGGGCTCTTGTGCCTTCCAAGAGCTCAGGTTCCCCCTGAGCTGCCTCTATCCACAATAGAAATTCCTACATGAAAAATTAAGCCCCGTGCCTGCACAGAATTAGGTGGTTGTTTTTTGTTCTGGATGTTTCCCACCACTGACTTTTGACTTTCCTGGGTTAAAAAAAAATTCTTGTCTGCTTCCCTTAAACCTCTTAATAGGATTTTCATAAGATTCCCCTGGTTTGGCATTGCTGATTGCCCTCAGAAGTAATTGCTTAATTCTCCCTTTCCATCTAAGTATAAACACATCTAACTCTGTGAGATTATAAGTTCTTTTGCCTTTATTCCTAACTAATGATCATTTACAACAATTATTTTCTGATTAGCAGGGAAGATATTTTTATTCAATGTTCTTTTATTATATAAATTCTATGCCTCAGTTTTCTCCTCCATAAAATGGGAATAATAGCCATGCCTGGAATGGCGTTGTTGATAAATTAATACATGTAAACCATTAGGACACTTCCCTGTAGCTGGCACATGCTCAATACATGCTGGCTAGTACTAGATTTTAAATTATAACAGATATATTTTTATCTAAATGCCTAGTTTGCCTACAAAATTAAAGTCAAGCATCTCTGAATTAATGGAAGACACTGACTGGATTCCGTAAATAGGCTTTTCTAAAATGGTCTCCTTTCCAAAGTATTTAAGATCCTTTCGGTCTTAGATCACGGATGAAGCAAGTATACATTATTGTTATATTTTTAAAGCACCGAAGATATTTTCATTTAAAATATCAGTTAGTATTTCATATGTGTAAGATTTTATGTCAATTTATACATGAGCTACCAACATTTGGTTGTTGTTAATAATTTTTATTTAATTTATAGTAAGACTATTATTTAAATTATTGTAATTCTGTAGTTTAGATTCTTCACACTAATTACATTATTAGGAATTAAGAGATTTTTACATTGCAAGCATCTAGAGTTTTGACATTTCTATTTTACTTTTATTCTTGAGTTATCTGCATTTTTAGTTTCTTGTTATTATGTATTATATTTTCTTCTGTTATAAAAAATTCTTATAACAGAAGAAAAATGATTGAGGTTGTCCATTAGAAAGGAAGACAGCACCTTTTAATAAAATGGTAATTTCAAAAATGAATTTTGTCCACTTAATGTAGAGGAGGGGTATTTAGTCTTGAACGTTTAAAAGGACAGGATCGTCTTTCTAAGCTATTCACATTCTTGTAAAATAGCCACTTTTTGAAACAGAAACATCAGGGTTGTTTAGTTTTCTGTGAAGCAGCATGTTTGGTAAACAGATGGAGAGAATGGGAACCTTTCCCAGCTTCCTACACAACCTGTAGGTGCATGACTGCACATCGTCTCTCCGAAGAGGAAACACAAATGAAAACAACAATCTAATCTGTCCAAATACACACACTTGTTAGAAACACAAAATATGGAAAGGTCTCCTGCTACTCTGAATTATTATCATCCATAGACTTGGAATTTATTTTAAAGGATAGTTTTTTTCTCTCAGCTGTTTTAGAGCTTATTTGATGTACTAATGGAAAAGAAAATAAAGCTTAAAATTAATTTTTCTGATTTAGACTTTAAAATGATATCTGGGTGGCAATCTTATTTTTTTTCAACAAAATACTTATGAGCATACAGAGAAAGATAAAAAAAAAGCATGGCAGCACTAAAAATTAAGATTGATAATCAACCAGTTATTTCCATTAGATAATTAGAAGTCTACTTTCTCCACAGGGGGAAAGCATGGGATTAGGAAAAATAATTGGAAGCTCACCCATTCTTCACCCACTAAAAAGAATCATCTGCAGATGAACATGAGCATGAATAACACTCCCTGACTACTGGGACATGCATTGTCCAATACTGTAGCCACCAGCCACATGCAACTAGTGAGCACATTTCAAATATGACTACTAGAAAATTAAAAATCACATATGTGGCTGCATTTGTGACTCTCATTATATATAGACAGTGTTGGTCTATATCATGGCACAGACAGCCAGAGTCTGTACTAACTGTAAGACTGGACATCATATGTCTCTGACTAGCACAGAAAAATCATTGAAAGTGTCATAGGAAGGAAATGTCATGCTTGGGAGGGGGCTAGAAGTGGGAGTGGAAAGGGTGATAAGAATGTTTGGGGAATGGACCATGTGTAGTTTGAAGTCCTGTGCGAATGGTGATTATGGTTAATACTTCTCTGCCAGACATTCTCACAGAATTACTCTCTAAGTAATTCTCCATGGGTCTCTCATGTTTCTGAATGTCCTCCTTTTAGAGGCCCTGATTACCTTTATCTGTACAGGGATGTTTGGGTAGCAACAGCCTTGGAAGATGGAGAGAGTGTCTTTCTCCAGAGCAAAGGCCAGGTTTGCTTCTTATCCAGTTTGTTAAAGAACTTTATCCCTTTGGAGAAAAAGTCACATGGGTTTGCTTACTGCCCATTATGAAGAATTTAAATTCTCTATAAACTTGAGGCTCTTAGTCTGCAATTCAAATTCACTGTAAGTGCAGCGTCTACCTGAGTCCTTATGCCACCTCGTGGGACTCGGAAGAGAAGGAAACCCATGACAGATAAGATGCTCCTGCAGCCTGCTGCGCCATGAGGAATGCAGGTCTTGAGCTCTACCTAGGACTCACGGCTCTGTTAGCACTCATGAAACTCTAGCATTACCTTAAAAAGAGGCTAAAATAGCAGACTCTTCTGCTATTTTGACAATGGTTTGAAAGAGGGGGCTTTTCTTGAAGCCTCAAAGGTTTATAGTCTTGGACAAGGATATGTCTTGGAGTCAATACATCAACAGACTGAAGTGAAAGGAAGAAACAAGAAGAAATTATGGAAAGTAGTGGTAACCCGAAATTGATTTGTTTAAAGAAAACTAATTGTACAGTGTATGAATGAATCAAACAGGTTAACAAAACAGGTAATAAAAATAAACCCCAGCAAATTCCTGAAGATCATTTACTATTAGATATTAATTAGTTAATATTTGAAGCAATAGCTCGAAATTTAACTATTTTTAAATATCTTCTTATTCCTGCTGAAGAAATCAAGCTAAAAAGATGACTTTATTTTTGTGCCACATTTGCACATAATGACACCAAAGCAAGGCATGCTTAAACCTTTACACTTCAAAGAAATGACCTGTAGCCACACTTAGTGAAAGTAAGCTAAGATCAGTGGGGCATTCCAGTTGCCAAGGACACTTGTAATCATGTCCTTAATTGTTCTCAACAATCTTATCATTGAAGATGTGGGACATTAATTAATGATGGAACACCTATTCCTGGAAAAACAGGCCTTGGAGGCACAATAGCGAGCTTACGCTCCGTGCATTCTTTGTGAACGCTGTTTCTACAGTGTGGGTCATCCGCGCTGCACGTGTTGCCTGGATGGCATGTAAACATTTGGAGCACTCGATTGTATGAGAATTGGATTGAATAAAATCAATGCTGATAATGCTGAAGACATGTTCAAAACCAATGTTCCCTAAAGAAGCTTTTATGCCTAGATTAGTATCAGTGTTTAATTGACAGCCTCTTCACTTGGTTAATTACTTGGCCTATTGTGGCAGGGAGAGGGAGAAAAGGACAAAAGCATTTGTGTTATGAATAGTTGCCAATAAGGGAATGAAATGAGAGAAAGCTGAACACCCTGCTGCAGAATACTATCTTTCATGGAGTCTCCTTGTGTGCCATATGATTATTTTATTGAATGACTGTCCTTAGAAAAATGGAAATTGTTGAAATAGACCATGTCTTTCAGAACACAAGTTAGAACCTTTGTATTTCTAAGCTACCATGGAGGACACCCTCTGAGATGAACTATTTGCCTTCATGCGCCTTTTGCTGTGAATAAAAGATACAGAAACTGAGATATGAAAACACATGTTGACAATTTATTCTTTGTCCTTTATACTTCAGTACCTTTAAACCCCTGTCACAAAAGAAAACAGGAATTGGAATACTATGAAAACAATTATTCTTTATTCCTCTAATTTATAACACTATAATTTATAACGGCTATTTATTTTCTAGATTTTTCTGGAAGACTGTAATAGCAATTCCTGTTTACTCTGCACTACCATGATGATGTTCAAAGACATTAAAAATATAAATGGATTCAGAAAAGGAGTTAGTCTTAGGTTGGCTCCTATTCTGGTACATCCTCATCAGTCTGACCTCTAAAGGGTGTTGCTCCCAAGGCTGCTTCGAAGGCTCAGCCCTTGCTCACTGCTCTTCTCTTCTGCACATACTTCTTTGGTGACCTCATGACTTTAAATATCATCCGTCTCTTAATGACTCCCATGATTGTATTTCCAGCCTGTATCTCTTCCCTGAACTCTACTTGAATATCCAAGGAGCATCTTAAACTTAATATGTTCAAAATTAACATCTTCTTGGTCCTCTTCCACTTTACTTCTCCCACAATCCTATTCATTGCTCCATTTTCTCCCAACTAGCCTATCATTTCAACTGAAGTAGATCTCAGAAACATTGTGGGCTTTTCATTTTATTTTTATTTTATTATTATTTTTAAAATATATTTTTATTGACTTCAGGAAGGAAGAGAGAGGGGGAGAGAGATAGAAACATCAACAATGAGAGAGAATCATTGATCGGCTGTCTCCACACACCCCACACTGGGGATGGAGCCCGCAACCCGGGCATGTGTCTCTGACCAGAATCAAATCCAGGTCCTGTCAGTCCCCAGGCTGACACTCTATCCACTGAGCCAAACTGGCTAGGGCCATTGTGGGCTTTTTAAATCTCTCACCACTGCTATTATTACATGTTTATCATGTCTTACCTGTGCATTTCTATAGTTCCCTAACTGGGACACTTCTCTTAGTTGCTTCTCCTCTTTCATACTATTTTAAGTTGTCTTTCTTTAAAACTTAAGCCCTTTACATATGTCACCTCATTTTTCTCATCATAAAAGCACCCTGGCATGGGCATGGGCATGATTATACCGATTTTATAGATAAAGAACCTGAGGATCAGGGAAGTTAAAGCATATTTATAAGGAGTAGAATCAGATTTTCTGATTCCTACACTTATATTCTTTTTATCAAACCACAACATGTATTTTATTCAGGATATTAAACATATGTTAATTTATGAACAGATAAGCCAGGCCAATTGTTTTCCTGTCACCAAAGAGACCGATGGAATAAATTCTCACTTTGGGGCATTTGTTTTGCTAAAAACAAACCTGTATCTAGACTTTAATAGCCTCTTGTTCCATGTGGGTTGGGAGCCAAGCAAGTCACTGTCCTTTGTGAGAAGAGCGACAGGAACATCAGAGAGGGAGCCAAGAAAAAGCACAGGGAAAGAGCGTGACTTGGCTGTACCTGTCAAAACTTGATCTGTGCCATGGACACTCATTCATATGAATTTATGGGGTTTTTCAAAAGATCACCATTAGTGCCAAAAAACAAAGCCAAAGAGTCATGCTATGTTGACTAATATGAGGGACACAACAGAATGAAATGGTCAGTAAGGTCTCATCGTTTCATCAGCGTGCATCATACTTAGATTAATATTCATTTGGGCAGATGTTTATCTTTTTATTTCAGTTGGGAAAAGGAATAGATCTTGTAAGTCATATAATTTGTCTTCTTTAATATTGGTATGTGTCTAAACAAATGAGTATCTTCTGCCCTAGCTGGTTTGGCTCAGTGAATAGAGCGTCGGGCTGCACACTGAAGGGTCCCAGGTTCGATTCTGGTCAAGGGCACATGCCCGGGTTGCAGGCTCAATCCCCAGTTGAGGGTATGCAGGAGGCAGCCAATCAATGGTTCTCTCTCATCATTGATATTTCTATCTCTCTCTCCCTCTCCCTTCCTCTCTGAAATCAATAAAAAATATTTTTTAAAAATGAGTATCTTCTGTGAGCTTAAAGATTTCTAGACCAGAATTACCCCCACTGCCATATTATACTATGCTTCGCAAATTAACATTACTTTCTGATCCATGTAGATATGTGAAATGATCATCCGCTGAATGCAGAAGGATACACAGATGAACTGTGAACATGATGACCTACCCAGTGGAAAGATGAAACTCAACAGGGACTAGCCACTAGCCACTTTAATAATAAAGATTGGGCAGAATGTTACAGGACCAGCCAATTCTCTAAAGAATGTGTTGATACCATAAGATAACGTCTTAACATTGGCAGGTGCAAACAAAACTGTTTGTCTAATTTGTTTGTAACACCTGTGTAGTACATCATACTTTGGCTCCATTTCATACGCAGATTTAAGATTTACTATGCCAGGATTGCAGTGAGGTTTCCTAGATATTTATCACCAATGAGAGACACGCCTGTAATGTTTATCCCAGAAACTCACACACAGAATACAGTAACCTGCTGCTCATGACAGGTTAAGAGGCACGTACATGTGGAATTCAATGCCTCTGTGAGAGTTAAGACAATAATTTGACAGACATGACTGTGGTTCTGCCAGAGGCGCAGGTCTCTGTTTTAAAGTGGACAAAAATGAGAAGGTGGAAAGAAAAGAAACAGTCTAGGAAAGAAGTCAAATGAAAAATTATTGATAATGTTTGCTGGGTAGCAAAACCAATCACATACCAGTTCTATAATTACTTCAAGTTATAATTGAAGTATCCCAGTAGGTATCTGACTAAATTCACTAAGATTGTCTATATGATTCATGTTGGCCTTAATTACTTAAAGTCTAGAATTTTGTTTAATTCCTAAGCACAACATGTGCATGAGCATAATAATTAAATAAAATTCTAGATTTAAATCTAGAATCCTCACCTCCTATTTAATCCTTACAAATGAGGCCAGGCAGACCCTGATTGTTTCTCATAGTTGAAGAGATTGAATTGGGAGTTCAGGGATACCAAGATGGTTAGAGTTGCAGGACAAAATACTGGAGAGGAGAGAGCTGCACAGAGAGAGAATCTGGGAGATCTGCAGAGAGTCCTCCCTTCTCCCCACCTATCTATACTTGAGCACATGCATGTAAGGAAACTATGTGAAGCTTGGGAGAGATACATCCTAAAGAAGCAGGTAGAGTAATCCTAGGAGCTCTCACTCAGAGCAGTGTGTGTTCAAACAACCGAAGTATAAAGCCTTGTACTCTATGTGACGTTGGGTAGACTAATCTGGAAGATATTTCCTCAGCAGTGCTTGATTCTAAAGGCTGCTCTAAATTTGCCTAACAAAGTTTAAAGGCAACCCATGAAATGATCAAATTATTCCCAAGCAACTTAACTGCATATCAGGATGGAGAGTGAGAATACTTATTAAAGTAAAAAAATAGCCCTAGCCAGTTTGGCCCAGTGGGTAGAGCGTTGGCCTGCATACTGAAGGGTCCCAGGTTCGATTCTGGTCAAGGGCACATGCCTGGGTTGCAGGCTCAATTCCCAGTGGGGGCCGCGCAGGAGGCAGCCAATCAATGATTCTCTCTCTCTCTCTCTTTGATTAGGTATTAATGAAAATGGAAAACTCAGCTTACAGTTTTTCAGATCAGATAAGAGGAAGTTTTCCATAAATTAGCTTCTACCTCCAAACCATTCAAACCTTGTTTCTTCTTTACTACACATTCTCCAGATTCCGATATTAGGACACAGAGGGTTGTCTCTGGTAGCAGGCTATTTTGTTGGTATTTCCTCTGTCCCTGGCCTTGGTGTCGCAACACTTGGTGAGCTACCACACAGGTGGAAGGAGTGTTCCTTGGACTTATTTACAGTCAAAAATTACTGCAACCCACAAAACTGTATCTCACTATTCCAATATTAACTATATTGAATTCAACTTCCTGGTAGCCAGATTCCAAAAAGGCTCTCACTGCTCTGCAATACCACCACCAACATGAAAATAAGAGTGACTGAGGGCAAAGCCAGAGTGGAAAAGGTTAGTGGTCTATCTATTGTGATTAAAATACCTTTCTTTTGAAAATTTTACAAAACCTGATGACACACACTCACATTGCTAGGGTCACTCCCAGGTTCTTGGAAGGGGATCTGTGCAAGTGAAAGACCCTGAAATTTAAGCTTACGTGGTTTGATGTAAATCCACCCACCCCTAGCCCTAACTCAGAAAGCTTTGTCATCATAACGGTCATTCAGATATAAAAACCATCCCTTTGCCTAATGTTAGTGCTCTTCTCTTCAAATCATCACACAAAACTCTTTTCTCTTAAGCCCTCATATGATCAACTTTATTTACTGAGCAACTACTATACAGTATACTAGATACTATGTTCAGCCCTGGAAGGAAATACAATGATGTAGGGCATATGTGGAGCTTCCCCTCACAGAGCTCAGAGTCAAAGGCAATACTTACCCCTCTCTAGCTAGGACACCTCAAGTTTGCAATCAGCCTCCCTAGGCCCTGTCCCTTGTCCCACTGTGACTAATTCTTTAGGCTGCATTCATCCTTGGCCTTGGCCTGGATCCCCACAGCGCAGCCTGGCTCCCATCACACTGGGCTTTAGCGTCAGATTCCTCATCCTCAGTTACAAGGGCCCTGTTACACACTCCCCTGACTGATTCGGTGAACTCATTTCACTGTGTTCCCCTATCGCGTTACCCTGTTCGGCTCACGAGAACTTCCTTCTGCCCTTTGCCCTTTCCGTCGAGTTAGCCCTCCTCTAGGTCTTCATTTCCTCACCCGTACAGTTACCGCTCTCGGTGCAGAAAGCTCCTCATACACAGTCACCACTTCACTCAAAGCTGCCCATCGGCTGCCCCAAATCCTTCTGGATCAAGGGAGATCATTTTCTTCACCACTTACCACATCCTTTGGGGGGAAAAAGTTATAAATTCTATTCTCTACATAAAATCAAATTACTAACATTCATTTAGTCCTGAGCATGGGCGTGATACTATAAATTTGGTAATCCTTTTTAAAAAAACAAAAAAAAACACCCCAATAGCATAATTTTAGATAATTCTTTTAATATTAGCTTTTGGTTAAATAATTACTTTTCTAACTGGAATTTTGGAAGAAAGGGACTTAGAAATGATGAAGTCCGGTGTTATTCATACACAACAAAATATTTATTGTATGATTCAGCGCTAGAGCTCATTCAGGGGGCATTCGGCTAACCTTATTAGACTTGCTTTCCCAATTAACATTACTTTCTGATCCATGTAGATATGCGAAATGATCATCAGCTAAATGCAGAAGGATACACAGATGAACTGTGAACATGATGACCTACCCAGTGGAAAGGTGAAACTCAACAGAGAACTGGAGACAGGCTCAAACTCCACCCAGGACAAGAATCTGGTAAGGAGCACATTTAAACCTTGAGGGGAAATGGTGAACTTGACAATGTACTAGCTGAAAAGCTCAAAAGGCTCAGCCCAACCTTCTTCGGAAAGCAATCCTGTCTTCGAGGATTTCATAGAGGAAATTTATTATCCCTACTATTGCCTTGTTAATGACAACAGGAACCATAACCAATTATTCGCAAATGCAATATTCCCAGTGTACAAACAATCTTTGTGAATCGATGAGACTTGTGTGGCCCTGAGAATGTGAGGATAACAGGAATATACTAGTAGCCTCTGTTTTCTCAGAGCTGATCACATGAAAGGAGAAAGCAATGATGTGTACAGCTGTATTTATATCCTGTATTTCATCATGGAACATGTGGCATGCAATTTCATTGTCCACTCATTGAAAGTAAGTCTGGATTAATTCTTTTGGGAATCTCACAAATCATCTGGATACAGAATTCAGTCCTTAGCTCCTCAGCTATGCCGAGTTTTAAAATGCAATTTCAGTCGGTAAGTGCGCTTTGAAAGTTGTGAAGTTAAAACAGTTAAGACACATGTTTTGTGAGTCCCTCGGAAAGAGTGGCACCGTGCCATCTGAGCAGGCACAGTGCCCTTCTTAACAGATGTCTGGGAGGGGAGGCAGCCAAAAGGCCATGGATGAACAACAAATGTGCTCACGAAGGGCGAAAGTCCAAGTGGCGAATGTCGAAATTGTTTTCCACCCTAAGCTTGTGGGCTTGTGGCAAAGGGAGTGGGGAGTCAGTTGACTCTTGTCCCTAAAGCAAAATGACCAAAGAGCTTCCATGACTATAGGGAAAGAGACCAGCCAAATTGGGATCCGTACAGTGTCCTGAATGTGGCCTTGCACATGCTTATTGTCTTTGTATCCATGTGTGGAAGTGCCCTTTGCTGGCAGTTCGCACTGTGCTTTATCTTGTTTTCATGTATATGAGGTAAAACATGAGCGCCTCAAGTACACAGGCAGGCAATATGCATTCGGGATCAGGTAGAAAGTTATGTTGCGCAAAAAGAGAGAAACACTGTTTATAAGAGGGAGCTGTCTTTGATGGTTGTTACCTTTATTATTGTGCTTTAAATCATTTCCCACCGAGTAAATGTGGGTATGACTAGTTTACAATCTTCTATCCGTGTGGGTCAACTGCAGCAAGGATGTAGCAAACATCTTAAGTTTTGCTTGCATTTGTCAGGAACTTTGGAGTAAAAACTGCAATGTATGTGAATTTTGAGTCCATGTTGTTGAAAGATAATTTTTACATAATGTGGGTTTTACAATAGGGTCTATGGATGGAATTGAAATTTTAATAGAAATACCATTTTATTGAAATCCAATGTCCATGGGTAAAGGGTGCATGGGGTGTGTATGTATGAGGATGGTTCCTACATGTAAATGACTATACATGTGCATATGTGAATATGAGAAAGTTAATTATGCTGGGTTAAGCTACATTAACTCTGCAGACAACTGGATTTACTCAGTACTCACCTGATTTTCTCAGTACTCACCTGTACCTAATTGTGACCAAGTACAGAGCGGTGAGGTAGGTAACAGGTTCCATTATAAAAGGCCTTTGAGTTTTAGATTTCTGCCAAGGGTCTTTTTAGCTATTAGAAGTGATCCTGTTTTTTAAATTATTACATGTTCACAATGAGTGAAGGTAAGAAGGAAGGAAGACCCATTTGGTGCCATGAAACCTGTGTATCTAAGCTGAAGACTACTTCTCACACAGCCCCCCCCCCCCCACGTTGATGCCCACGTGCCTCTCCCGAAGAAGGTTGAAGGAACAGTCACTTTCAACCTAATCTTTATCAGATTGACTACACTCTGTGCCATATTATTACTGGGCCCCACTCATATTAAATACAATGTGGAGGTAAAGGCATTTTTTAAATATCGTGTATTTTCATGTGTTTTAAATAAATGTTACAGTAATCTTTGAATAAAATAGGACTGGGTAATTGGCTCAAGAAGTCTCCCATCTGCTGAATCCAAATAATACAAACATATTTATTAATCACTCTAAGACACTACATGCAGCTTTCTGAAATACATTCATAGGAATTCTTTTCAGATCTTCTTGCCAGATTTTGTACTTTGAGCCTCTAGGACTGAAAGTCAATCATGCTGACAACTCATATTATTTAAAAATTTTTATATAATTTACCAAATCCAGAAATGTTTTCCTAACTTCCATCAAAACATAAATATTATTTATTATAATAACATTTTGAGTTGTTCATCTGTAGTTTAAAATAATAATGTTTTAAAATAATGTAGTTTCAAATGACTTCTTAGGATTGTTAAATTGCTGGATTATGTTCAGAATCTATATTAGAAGTGTAAATTTGTAATTAATTTAATTTTTTAGAGTTTTAAAATAGAGTAATGCATACATGGCTCTGGAAACAAAATCAAAGTTTTATGAAAGTAAAATATTTATTTTAAAATTCTGAAAATTATCCATCAAGCTAGTACAATGAGACATCAATGACAGGTTTGAATTATTTAATATTAATAGAAGAAAGATATTTTAAAAATTATTTAATTATTGGGGCAGTGCTGCCACCTACTGCTAGTATTGGAGAACTTGGTTTATTTGATAATTACTCTCATTACCTAACCCAGAGCCTGTTACTTTAGGCTGATGTTCTCAACCCTGGTTGCACATTAGAATAACCTGGAAGCTTTTAAAACAATCCTCATTCTCAGCCCTTGATAAACATTCTGATTTATTCACCCATGGCCCGGCATCAGGCGTTTTTATAAGCTTCCCCAGAGATTCGAATCCACATCATGTTAAGAAATGCTAGGTACGGCACAGAAACCAAGTATTCACAGTAGTACCCCTGTGTGTTTCCTGTCTTTTCCATTGAAATGTAATTCCAAGAAGAAAGAGATTTTTATCTGGTTGGGGACAACGCTTGGTACACAGCTGGCACTCAGACGTGTATTTAACAGATGAACAAATGAATTAATGCATGAATGAGTACATTTACGTGTGAGACTGGGTGAGAGAATCTGATTACAAATAAATGTTTAAGGCTGTGCAAGATAAAACAAGACCCATCCAGCTGAAGGACTGAAAAATATATATCATTGTTAAAATATGATAGAATGAGAATAATGAAAAAGGTAAATATAGACATAATTAGTTGTTGGAAATGTGAATTATATCAAAACTCAGCTACTCCAAGAGTGGCCTCAGAGGTTATTTAAGAACACATGACTTGAAACAAAACTGTTTTTCTCTAAAAGTCCTTTTAAACAATTGGTCACCTTTGGAGGATTCTAGGGAACCAACTCATTTTTATAACTGGACATAATCAGTCATTTATCTTGCCTTTCCAAGCCACACTATTGGGTAACAGAATATACTTCTATAAAACTAGTCTAGATGACAATGATTAAGAAATTATACTACTAGAATATTCTTATTTTTCAACCCACAGTGAATTAGTGGTTAGTACTTTTGGATCAACAGCTGCTAACAAGAGGAGTGATAATCAGACATTAGCTGCCTCTGGGTGGAAGAACTGACTACCACCTATGAAGCAGGCTTGCTAAAAATAATAATAAACCTAAGTCTGGCAAGCCTCTAAGCAAAATTCCAATATACAGAAATACAGAAGACAAAACTTATCAAATTATATGCCATCAGCAAAATCCAGAATGAAGGAAATTCTATAGGACAACCTGGTTTCATCAAAAATAAATTGCAAGAAAAAGGTGAGTTGGAGGAGAAATCAACAGATTAAAATCTTAAAGACATATCAGGCAAGCACAACGTGTGCGCCTCATTTGGACTTAATTCAAACAAAAGATTCAAAAATTAAAGACATTTGTGGTCACCAGGAATTTGAACACTTACTGGATATTGATATTAAGGGCTTATTGTTAACCTTTAGGTATAATAATAATAGTTATATTCAATATAGTTTTAATCTTTTAGAATATGTACTAAAATGTTTATGGGTAAAATAGCATAAGTTAAATTTACTTGAAAATACTACAATAGAGGGAAGTAAATGGGGTGTAGGCACTTTGAATGAACCTCTGTTGATAATTTTTGAAGCTGCATGGTGAGTATAAACAGGAGAGTATTGGTTTTTATTGGTTTTTGTGTTTTGTTTTTACTTTTGTGTGGGCTTGAAATTATCCATAATAAAGGCTTTCTAAAAGTACCTCATTAAAAAATGCTTCCTTGATAATATGGGAGAGATTGGGGAGGAATGTTCATTATAAGCAGTTTTTAAAATAGAGAACAAAGGGCCCTAACTGGTTTGGCTCTGTGAATGGAGTGTCGGCCTTCGGACTGAAGGGTCCCAGGTTCGATTCCCGTCAAGGGTGATGGATGTTTCTCTCTCATCGATGTTTCTAACTCTCTATCCCTGTCCCTTCCTCTCTGTAAAAATCAATAAAATATATTTTAAAAAATAGAGAACAAAGGAAGAAAGAATATAGAAAGAGGGACATGTTTTTAACAGATAATGTTGCACCCATTGTTCGTTCTTGCTGTTTTCCTCTGAGAGGCCTTTTAAGTGATGCAATATTGCCTTTGAATCCAGCCGGCCAAGAGCATTCCCATTGGTAATGAGGAAGAGGGGAGCACTTATTGTTCTTGATGTGGGATTTGAAGGAAAGAAAGAGAGGAGAGGAAGCTGCCTAAGTGTTGCTTCTCTAGCCCATGGAGAAGAGTCATTCCTTCTAGAAATATTTTTACATCATCTAGGTTTAGAAAGTGGGCCCTTTCCTTATATATTTTTTTTCTTGTGGAAAGTAAGTTATGCTGTTGTGTGTTGTTTTTTTTATCCAGTATCACAAACTGTCAGGAGAACGTAAGTTGGCTTTGTTCTCTACATTCCATCCAAGTAATGTTCTCCTTCAGAGCAGGTGTGTGGTCCACAGAGGACAGGTTAAATGAATTTGCACTTTATAAATGTGGTAACCTCCCCTGGAAGGTCCAGTAGAGGGAGCAGTGAGCATGGATTTGCAGACCTGAATGAGGCTACTTCAACCAGGTAGATTGCATTCAGACACACGTTCCTTTAAGAGCCTGTTTCCTACTTCCTCTATTTTACAGACCCTGGAGCTGTATGGATGGATAAATGAGCATCCATCTCTAGCACATCTTGTTTTTACCTCACAGTCCTACAAAGATTCTTGTGATAATGTGGAGCCAGGGGATATGAATCCAAGATCCTCCTTTTAATGATTTTAATTCTTCTTCAGAGCTAGTAACTGCCTGTTAATTCTCTCCCCTTATTCAGCTTTCCCATGCCATTTTTCTCTCCTCTGTCTCCATTTCCTCCAAGTCTGGCCAACAGGGAGGTAGGAGCCATTGTCCGTGTTGATAATTTGTGTGGGTTTGAAATTATCCATAATAAAGGCAGAACAGCCTCTCTGCTCTTTCCACCCAGGCGCCCCCTACATGCCCATGACAGATTGGAGGTATAAGCCCTTCCGGATGAGCGGGCCAGTAGCCCCTCACTTACTCTCAGCAGAGACAAGGCCACAGTGGGGCTGCTTGTGCAAAGCTGAGGGGCAGTGCGCTCCGGTGGACAGGCCGTGGCAGGAGGTGCTTTTTCCACTCACTGACTTTGAAAATGAACCAAACCACAGAAAAAGGGCTTAAAGGGACCATAGTAATAGCAGGTCCATTTGGCCTCACTGGTAACACTCTAAGAACACATCAGCCCAGCTCGATTCAATCCTAATTCTATAACAAGCAGGGGAGACCAGCTGACCAGCTTAGCTTCCCCGAGTGAGAATGTGGGAATGGGTGCACCCCTCCTGAGCATCAGCTGCCTCCTCCATCAACCATTCCTCCCAGGGAACCCAGGGAGGAGATACCTAGAGACAATGTGCCCCATTAAAATAGTTCCGTTGTTTTCAGAGCAATGTAAATTAGTCCTCGCAGTCTCGTAAAAAGACCGCTCCTTTGCATCAGAAAATCTGTACTCTAGATTAGTGCTTCTCAGACCTGAGTGTACACAGGAACCACGTGGAGAGCTTATTGAACTGTTCCAGCAGAGGCCCAGAAAATTCATAAATAAAGCAAACACATATTTCCCCTTCATGTCCCAATGATATTAGATTCAGGGGAAAGGTGTAAAACCTGGTATTGACAGGAAGTGGGGTGAGACAAGGAACTGGAGTGAGGGATGGGGGGGGGGGGCGGGTAGAGAAAGGACAGAGATTCTGAAAGGATCCAATTTGTTTTCTCAAAGTGTGGTCCATGGACCAGCCCATTGGCATCACCTGAGAGCCAGGTAGAATGCAAAGGTGAAATAGTGCTACT
This sequence comes from Myotis lucifugus, assembly GCF_000147115.1. Taxonomy (NCBI): domain Eukaryota; kingdom Metazoa; phylum Chordata; class Mammalia; order Chiroptera; family Vespertilionidae; genus Myotis; species Myotis lucifugus. Next base: position 1,597,122 of record NW_005871105.1, on the reverse strand, counting down.
GTTTCTTCCTTTTGTACATTCACAGATCCCTGATGCTGGGATGATGATCAAGATGATGACAATGATGGTGATAATAGTCACCATTATTATTACTTTAAAACACAATCATTGAATGCATGCTGCATGCTAGCAACTATATACATGTCAACTCTAATTCAAACAGCAGAGTCCTTAGTTTTCACATTAAAGAAGAAAACATGAAGCTGAAAACAAGAATAAGTAGCTTGTCCAGGTCAGATAGCTGACTACCAATTCCCAGCCTGACCCCCTCGGCCACTTCTTGCTACAGTAACTGAGATCCTTCACCCTCCACTGACCCCCTACCAGACTCCCTCACTGCTTCTCTGCCTCTCCCATTGCTTGCTCTCCACACAGGTTTTTGTTTTTTTTTTATTGCACATGCTTTGTCTGTAACATCTGCACGTGACCTTATGCAACGCAGCTGGTTAGGAGCGGTCATTCATTCCTGGGGGAGTTCCTCTGTGCTTGGCTCAGCTGGGGGAAATCGTTGTGTCCTCCGGAGGAGTTTACCAACTGGCGAATCTTTATTTCAGAGGAAACCAGTTTTTTCTCTAGTGTTTTACTAAAGCATTTAATTTTATTTTTTTCACACTCAGTAATTCCTTTTACTTGTAATCTCCCTTAGAAAGGGAAATTCTTATTCTGCAATATCAGATTCAGGACAGTTTTTCTGTAATCCATTTGCTGAGGAGGTGTTTTAATTTTCTTGTGAAAACAGACAGACGAATCGCTTTCCTGAAAACTTACAGTTTATTATTGGTTACCTTCAACACTCACCCTAATCTTCCCGCCAGTGGCTACATACATGTATCCAATAACTATTTTTGAGTACATACTAAATGCAAGATGTTGTGCTAGCCAGTGGTCGGCAAACTCATTAGTCAACAGAGCCAAATATCAACAGTACAACGATTGAAATTTCTTTTGAGAGCCAAATTTTTTAAACTTAAACTATATAGGTAGGTACATTGTTATTAACTTAATTAGGGTACTCCTAAGGCTTAGGAAGAGCCACACTCAAGGGGCCAAAGAGCCGCATGTGGCTCGTGAGCCGCAGTTTGCCTAGCAGCTAGGCCTGGAATACGGCCTTTCACTCTCACGGCGGCTATTTAGTTACTTCTATCAATGTCATCTCTGGCTTATGCTCCAAGGACAATTCTGATTTTCTGCCAACCCAGTGACCCTGACAAGGAGACCGTTCTGGGCCCCATTTCTCATCTGTCAAATGAGAAGGAGGACAGACCCAGACCAGAGGTTCTTTTAAAAATCACCCTAAAGATTGATGGAAATTGCAAATCCTTTAGCTCCAGATCTAGATGTTTTTAAGTAAGCACCAAAAAAATCTGGAAAAAATCAGTCATTGTTCACCTTGACAAATCCTGGTTCTGTAAGGTGACTTCCGTGACTGTACTGGGACCCCGCCTTCTGAGCAGTTCAATCACTCTCTAGTCCCCCATCTAAACATCTCATTGATCCCCCGGCTTCTTTCCATCTGGGGACAATCTTCCCAGCTGCTTTCTGAAATGTGCTTTACTGTTTCAATTCTGGTGATTTTTTTTAATCTAAGTCAAAGATTATATTAAGAGGGTCATGTGGTAATACTAATTTACAGGTGTGAATGGACTCTCCACGCTGCCTAAATTAGTGCTTGACAGAGTAGGTTATTGATGTATTTTTTATAATCTCCAATTTAATAAATTGAACCTTGGTAGAAGGGAGAACATGTTTACAAAAGAAGGATGTGTTTTAATAAGTGTTGATCTCTATCTGGGGTAATTTTGAAGCTCTCTAGGCAGGTGGGTGAGACAATTTGGGATTGAGGATCCTTTCATGGTCTTTACCAAGAGGTAGGAAATCATAGCACTTGAGTCTTCCCAGGCTACCTGGAACATTTCACACAGTTTTCTGCACAAATAGCCACTTCTTCCTCACTTGTTAGTCACAGAAATGTTCACATGATTTTGTATATAAGTTCCATTGCTCTTGCAGCCAACCCAGACTTATCTGGTGCTATTCTTTTTTTGTTATTATTGTTGACAGTATTACAGAAGTCCCCCATTCCCCTCCCTTTTATCACCCTCCACCCACCATCCACCCTACCCCAGGCCTTCCCTACACTATTGTCTATCCATGGGTTATGCATATATGCACATAAATTCTTTGGTTAATCTCTTCTCATCATTCCTCACCCCCCCCCCCGCCCCTTTCTGAGATCTGTCAGTGTATTTCATGCATCCATGTCTCTGGACCTATTTTGCTTGTCAGTTTATTTTGTTCATTAGATTCCACATATAAGTGGATTGCCATTCTTTGCAAATCCCACCATAAACTCCCAAAATCAGAAGCCGTTGGTGGCTCTTGATGGGCCTTGTGCCAAAGTCCAAACTTCTCCATGTGGCACATACACATGGCCTTTAACATCTAGCTTCTGCCCATCTCCCTAGCCTTATGCCTTGTTCTACACCCTTCCCACACTTCCTGACATCCCAGTGTTCCTGCCATGGGGACTAACTGGAGACAAGTTCATAATTCTCTAATGTTTCTTCATCACCTGGGATGCCCTTCTGACTTTTCTTGCCTAGAGAACTGCTAATTAATCTGAAAGACTTAGATTAGGTATCCGCTCTCTGGTAGGCAAAATAATGTCCATACCCTGCTCCCTGGAACCTGTAAATATGTTATTTGCTAAAAGTGGTATGTTACTTAACACCTGAAGTTAGGGAAGTTATCCTGGATTATCCAGGTGGGCCCACTGTCATCACAAGGTCTCTTAAGAAAAGAGAACTTTCTCTGGTTGGAGGCAGAGGACAGACACCGCCAAAGAAGTTGCAGTGACTGGAAGTGTGGGAGAGACTCGACCCACCATTACTGGAGGCGGGCTACATGGAAAGCTTGAGGAAAAAATGTAAGTAGTTTCCAGGAACAACAACCAGCCCCTGGCCAACAGTTAGCAAGAAAATGTGGACTTGGGCCTACAACTGCACAAAACTAAATGTGGCTAATCATCTGAATAAGCTTCAGTGCAACGTATCCCCAGAGTCTCGAGAAAGGAACTGTGGCCCAGCTGGCATGGCTCAGTGGTTTGATTCCTGATAGGGCACGTGCCCAGGTTGCGTGCTGGATCCCTGGTGTCGGGCAGGCAGGAGGCAGCCAATCAATGATTCTCTCTCATCATTGATGTTTCTATCTCTCTCTCCCTCTCCCTGCCTCTCTGAAATCAATAAAAAAAATATTTTTTAATAAAGGGACAGTGTCCTGCTGACACCTTGACTTTGGCCTGTTAAATCCTAAGCTGTGAACAGTTGAGCCCAGGAGGACTTCAGATCTACAGAACCGTGAGATAGTAAGTGAATGCTGTTTTAACTTGCTGCATTTGTGGTAACTTGTTCTGCCTTGCAGCTTGTCCCCTCGGGCCCCTGTTCTTTGTATCTAGCAACCTGGAGGCTGGATAATCATATACATAAACAGGGATGAGTGGTCTTAAATCAGGAAAGTCCATTGCTGTTTCTCTAGAGAACCTTTATGCCTCTATTTGGACTCTGTAAATCTGATAGGCCCAGCATAAGCACTGTTCACATGCCTTTTCCAGAAAAGAACAATCAGTTTAGGGTTAACATTGAGGGAAGTTGGAGTGGAAACTTTTTCTGAAATCCTATTTTATTTAACTCCCTGTCCATGATAAATCTGATATTGCACTTGAAAAATAATAACCTTCTAGAAGTGATAGAGCAGTGGTTCTCAACCTTCTGGCCCTTTAAATACAGTTCCTCATGTTGTGACCCAACCATAAAATTATTTTCGTTGCTACTTCATAACTGTAATGTTGCTACTGTTATGAATCGTAATGTAAATATCTGAGATGCAGGATGGTCTTAGGCGACCCCTGTGAAAGCGTTGTTCGACCATCGAAGGGGTCGCGACCCACAGGTTGAGAACCGCTGTGATAGAGGAAGGAGCTAAAATTCTCTCACCTGATTAACATGATTATAAAACGGTGGCTGCCTTCACCTCCATTTGCAGTTTTAAGGACTTCCTCTCGCACAGACAGTAACGCAGCCAGTTTGAGAGCTAAGTGATGTTTAACCCTTGGCATTTTCTTATTGGCATTTGATTTTTGCCATAAGTAGGTCTTTTCTCTCTTAATGAGAACTGATTGGGGCTTACGTCCCACCTAATGCAGTAGTAAAAGATTTAATAGAAGTGCAACGCGATTGCTACAGTATATTTTCAGGTACTAAAGTTCGAGCAAAATGGAATAAAGGCCAGGTGGCGGTATCTACAAATTGTGCTAATAGCTCCATCAACAGATGTTCAATGTACTTAGAGTTATTCTCCACATCCTACTGTTGCTAATACATTTCCTCCCAGGCCTCCTCTCAACACAAAAATTTTGAGAGGAGAGGAAACATTAATAACCCCAAAGTGTTTAATTTTAAAGGATATTTAAATCTTAATACTGGTCATAGGTGACCTATTTGACCAGTGGATGGCTTACTGCGGGCTCCAATAATTTTGTTGCCATCATTAGCAAATGTTGTTAACCAAGAGAAGCCTTAAAAATACATGTTTTCTCCTTTATTTATCCTTGGGTTCCCTACAGCCTTAAAATTATTTTTCAATGGATCAAAAATATAGAAGTGCTATCCAGCGATATACAGCTTTGGGTGTAGGTGAGGCTGGCCAGCTGCCTCACCGTTGTGAGAAGGGTGCTGGTCTGCCAGGGAGAGCCCCCGCTTTCTGTCCAGTTTTCAATTCTAGTTGGTCCAGCAAGTCAGACAACCAAGGTGAATTAGATAATTCTAGAGAGTCACAAGTCAAGCAAGGGCGTGTCTTTTATTACAGTGGCCAAAATAAGGAAGAGATGACTCCTACTTGGTACAGCACCTTCAGTTGGGAGATTTATTTATGTAATTATCCAGCTTCCAGGTTGCTAGGTGCACACAACAGGGGCCTGAGGGGATGGGCTGCGGGACAGAAAAGGCTCTGTGACAGAGAACGGTCAATAGGCAGGACAGTTTAGGAGCGTGGTGGTTGTGGCCTAGAGGCTCCCTGGAGTGATGCCACGGGCATGCGGCAAGAGAGGGGTGAAGAAATGTGTGCCAGTCCAGGAGAGGAGCCTCTGCCTTGCCATGGAAAGATCGTTCTTCTCCTATTCTGTGCCCTGGTTTCCCCATTTCATCTCCTTTATCAAGGGCTGCCCCCTGGAGAAGAGGGAAGTCCTGACCTCTAGTTGGACTTCCTAATGAAAAATGGTGCAGAATAGGAGAAATTAGTGGAGAGAAAAGACAAAAATACTGAAACAAGGTAGTATTCAAGGTGATGGCAATAATGATTTGCACAAGCTGCAAATTATAATTATGAAAACAATAATGTGAAAACAACTAGTCAAGATATAAAAAAGTAAGAATATTTTCTAACACTTCAGGCAAAGACAGTACTCATAGGTTATATATTTTCTGTTTTTACTTACCCTTTCCTGGTTGTAATATCCTTGGGAAAAATACAGAAAAATGCAAAGAAACAAAAAAAAGCACTCTAAATCTTTTGCCATAGTAAACATTATATCAGGCATACTTCCTTTCAGATATATACATTTAAATATAAAATTTGGATCATACTTTATAAAGTTTTATTTTCTCAATGTATTGAATTTTATTAATATTGCCCACAGAATCAAATAGACTTGGTTTTAAGTAGACCTATAGAATTTTGTTGTCCGGATGAAACTTTCCCCCTGTTGTTATAAAATGTTGTTATCCATCGTGCAGTAATGTGCAGTTAGAGGAACCAGACCTGATCATAGGGGCATGCATGGATCTTAAATCCATAATCCTGAGTGGGGGAAAAGTAGAAAATAAAATGAGATATATAACAAAACCATTTATAATGAACAAAAACATGTGCATACAAAGCCACAATTTACACTGTGCAAGAACATAGAAGCACTCACTTTGGGAAATAGCTGGGACCTGATTAACTAAAAGTGAACATATATGTACATTGTGACTTACAGTTCCACATATGTTCACCAAGAAATGACCTAGAAGGTTCTTAGCAACCTTATTAGCAAGAACAAAACTGGGACCTACCCAAATGTGCATCAACAATAGAGTGAGAAAGAACAGTGGTAAAGTCACAGCAGTAAGAATGAACAATCAATTGTAACAAAAACATAGCCAAATCTTAAAAACACAATGTTGAATTAAAGAGGTCAGACACATACAGGTGCCCACGGTGTGGTTCTGATTCTGTACAAAATCAGCAAAATTAATCTCCTCTGTTGAAAGCCAGGAGAGTGGTTCCCCTGAGCTGACAGTGACAAGAAAAGGGCACAAGAAGGCTTGTGTGTGTGTGCGAGGGGAGGGGGGGGGTAGCAGTGTCTGCATCTTGATCTGGGACTTGATCTGGGACTGGTTGCACCAAGTTGCACACTTAAGATAGGTAGAACTGCCTATATTTCTGGTATTGCAGTACAAAACATTTTCTTAAAGCTCTATATTAAATATAGGGTGTCCCAAAATGTCTACGTACACTTGGAATAATTATAAAGGCAGTGTTTATTACAATACATTTCATTTTCAAAATTGAGCTTCAGTTGTTAAAGTGTGTATACATTCTTTAGGACACCCTGTACATTAGAATTGTTGCCTGTCAAAAAGGAAGTGAAAGAGAGTGAATGAATGAGTTTCAAATGTATCATTTTCAAGAACTTACCGCTAGAGAACATCATAATTTTATTATGAGATTTAGAAGAGTAAAATGTTTCCTTTTGCTTTAGGGCTCTTCACAAAACCTATAGCAGAGAAAGAAATTAGTAAGCCACTAGATATGTCTTATTACTATGAATTTGGGTAATTAAATTCTAATAACTTCTTCAAAAGAAATTAATGTGTGGTAATTATGATTCAGAGGGTACTTAGTCTGCCTTGAAATGTAATGTTTTGAAAGCACCTGTTTAGTCATTATTATTTTTAGAACATAGTATTTATTTCCCTTTACTTTTTCTTTTTCTTCATTTTAACCTCAACATCAACCTTTCCAACTGTTGTTGAACGTAATCCCAGGCACTTCCTGCTGGAAGGAGGCAATTTTCCTTCCAGAGAAACCTAAACAGATTAGAAATGCTTCTGATTTTAATTCCCTACAGAGAGTGGCAAGAGGAGTTGTTTTAGGTTATCCTAGTGACATTTATTACAATCAGAAGGTGCAGAGATAAGACCATCAGAGATGTTTATTTTACTTGACCATTTAGACCCTCCCACACCTGCTCAGGGACCCTGTTTTGTAATTGCCTATATTTGATATTTAGGGAACATGAGGCAGAAATACACCAGCATAAGGAAAATGCATGTGGTTTTGTAGTACATCCAGTTTCATGGATGGTTCTAATTCCATTTAATGGATAAAATGAAAAGAATTTCAGAGTCATTTGTTGATGAGTTTATTGCTAGGCTTATAAGAAAGCCTTCACCAGGCCCTCTAATTTTATATTTTAGTATTATAACTTTAATCAGAATTTAATCCATTAATAAATTTTGTTGTATCCTCCAGCCCTTCTTGTTTTAGAAAAAAGAAGATAACTTTTACAAAGAAAGTCAACTTGCCTTCTTATGTGATTAAAACAACAAAAGAAACTTTACAGATATCTAGCAATGGAATCACTTCTTACCATGTCATTGCTTTTCCTTTTAGGTTAAGCCAAAAGTGACCATTTAATGTTTGGAAACAAGATTTACTAACATATCATTTCATAATGTTGTCTTTTTTTAATGAACTGCAAGCTCATTCCTGGGCAAACTTCCTATTTGTGTATCCTTACCTTTCCCTAATTGCTCATCTTTGCTGACATTGAACCCTATCTCAGAATATTGGGTTCCAGTAGACCTCACCAGGCTTCCCTGTGTGAATGTATAAATATTGCACAGCGAGATGAATACACGTCCATAACTCGTCGTCCTCCGGGAACATTCAATGAATAGGAACCGAGTCAGGTAGGTGCTCTGTCGTTTACCGAAGCCCCATGGAAAAGCCTGCGGCAGGAGCTATGCAAAGTTCTGGTTAAACATTGTCCCAGCGTTTGCACTACTCCGTCTGTTGTTTTTATGCTCAAGACTCAGCCCAGGTTGGAGGCAGTATTGACTTTGTAATTAAACCATTTTACCCTCAGAATTTTGTAATCACTGCATTTAAAACCATCTGTTGTGCTGAGAGGGTAAACTCTTTTTCCTTTCAAGGTAGAGAAAAAAATCTACAGTGCTTTTTTTTTTTTTTTTAACTTTCACAGTCCTGATTTCAGGGCCTTGATTTGCTAACAAATCAGTAGAAAAAAAGAAGGAAATTCTCTCTGAGTGATGAAAAGGAAGCCTGTCACAGAATTCAAAATAAATGCAGGTGAGAGTACTGCTCTTTTTCTTTATGCTTCCTACATGCCACGCACTGAGGTGTAGTGTTTCCTCTTGTTCCGGCAGAGTTATAACTAATATATTCAAGGTTGACCAGGGTGATACTAAAGACAGGTTTTGTTATGTTTCATAGTATTGGACATTTTTCTTGTTAGCTTGCCATGATTTTTTTAGGACTCTAAGTGTATACACTTGTCTTGGGTGGTTTGGTGTTTATTACTGTGAGTCAAAAAGGCCCATGTTCAGGGAAGGGAAAAATAATTTTTAAATAAGTAGCTTATGAAACGTATTACTTTGTATTGATATAGAATCTGTAGCCCTGCCTTTGTGTTCCCAGAAAGAAGAAGCAGAAGAATGGCCGGATTTCCACATGGTAGACATAAGTCAAGTCTGAGCTGCCATAAATCACACCTTTTGCATTTGGGAGATGTAACAAAAAAAGAGTTTTAAAATACAAAGTTATGGCCCTGTCACTTTAAGCTCATGGGCTTGGAGAAGTTGCTTAACCTCCCTAAGCAGAGGTCCCCTCACCCGTAAAATCGGGAAAATGAAGACACTTTGTCACAGCTTATTGTGAGGTCTTATAAGATAATGTGGTGAAGTACCTGGTACAGTGCCTGGCATGTAGGAAGCATAAAGAAACATCTCTATCTCAATCAATTGATCTACTTGAAACCAAATTCTTAAGGCATTTCACCTTTAACTTTTATTGTAATTCATCAATAAAAATAACTGGATATAAGGTTTCATAGTGTACTTTTAAAGTAATTCCAACCCTGACTGGTTTGGCTCAGTGGATAGAGCGTCGGCCTGCGGACTCAAGGGTCCCAGGTTCGATCCCGGTCAAGGGCATGTACCTTGGTTGCGGGCACATCCCCAGTAGGGGGTGTGCAGGAGGCAGCTGATCAATGTTTCTCTCTCATCGATGTTTCTAACTCCCTATCCCTCTTCCTTCCTCTCTGTAAAAAATCAATAAAATATATTTTAAAAATTGTACTCTATAAAAAATAAAAAAGTAATTCCATAGTTCTCTTTGGCTTCATCTATATTATATGATAATTTGGGGAAAGAAACAAAACAAGGAAATTGTTGCCAACTGTCATAAAATTGATTATTAATTGAAAGTTTTTTGCAAATAATTTGGAGACTTGAGGCCCAATTCAGAGACTCCTCCTAAACAGCTCATGACAGGCCAAGACTACCTGACCATAACATGCGACAGGGATATAGTGGGGTGAAGAGAAGGAGGGTGGATGGGACAGGGCATAGAGTCACTCCTAGACAGAATTGAAATATCTCAAAACGCAAGCTTTAACCTTATGGTCCCTCACTTTCACTCTTAACACTGCTGCTTACTCCATGTGTTAGTGTGGGGAACCCACCTAACATCTTCAGTGCACAGCTTATTGGTCTGAAAAATAAGTCAATAATTGTGCCTATTTCATATGGCCGACTTACTAAGGAAATGCATATAACCCACTTAGCACAGTCCTGGCACAAAGAGGACACCCCGTAGATTTTTATTTTATTACCAGAGCACCATAATTATGTGACGACTGCCTATTAAACACTGCAGTTCAAAATAAGAGAGTTGCCACTAACATCATGAATATTCAGAAATAGTTAAGAGCATTCACTTTTTCTTATAAATTTAACTCATCCTTTGCCAGATTGAAGGGTTATTTTTCTGTTTTGATGTTATTGTGACCATATATAACAGGAGCTTGTTTTAAAATCATGCTTATGCCAGCTAACTAATGATGTGTATGAACCTTTTTGCCCTGAAATAGAAGATAAATTTACTGTTAGCAGCACTTTCTGCTAGGCACAGAAAACTTACTTAAGGAGCGTGCATTTGGTTGAGTTGTATCAGTGAGTTATTGGCCCTTCAAACCATGTAGGTTAGAGAATGTTTACATGATGGTTCTGATTAAAAATTATAAGAAAAGACAAACAACACTTTATAAAATTTTGTCCTATTTATATTTAGAAACAAGCTATGTGTAATTTTATTTTTAATTTGTTGTGATGAGTTTACAATAATAATTTCAAAAAAGTTCTGGTACCTTTGAAAAGTATTGTGTAAA
>NW_005871105.1:1531636-1586512 GCF_000147115.1 Myotis lucifugus | reverse complement strand
ATAGCTTGAAAAGGAACTGAAGCTAACATGAGGAAAAGAATGTCAAAGAAATGGAACTATTTTTGACAATGACAGGGATTTCTAACTGCTTGGACAATTCCGCAGAATGAAAAATATCCTATTCCACATTCAATAATCAGTTCAGAAAGCAATATTCTCTAGAACCCTGAATATTTTAGGGAAATTTCTATCTTCTTTAAAACTTAATCTGGTTTACAATCTCCATGGGGTAGGAAATTCCTCTTGGTTGAGAACTGGGTGCTTTTATGAACCAGTGTTCAGCCACCTTCCATGGCTTAGCAACAGATCAGTGCCTCCTGTATCCATGGACACACTCCTTCTCCTTGAGGATGGCAGGTGGAGAGATAGGATGCAAAGCTTTAAAATCCCCATGGATGGACACTGTGACCAATACAAATTATAGCTCAAAGATCAACCTGATACTGCTTGCGAGTTATAAGTATTCCTTTAGATTTTTATGTGAATATATTAATGCTGTCATCATTAGTCTCTGTCCAGTTCACATACTCCTTGTTCTTATCAGTGTAGATAAAATGAGGTAAAGCAGACGTGAGAGAAAGCACGGGAACCCATCAGCTGTGCATCAGCCACCCAATTGTTCTTCTGTGGCTCTGCTTGTCTTGCCAGCCAACCAGTCACAAAGGCCTTAGCTTTGATCTCAATCTGACTCTGTTTGACAAAGCCGGTTGCAGATGCCCTTCATAGAGACAGCAGATTACAGACGATACCATGCTGAAGAAATGCTATCTTGCCATGGAGACACTGAACGCTATCTCTTTCACCTGGGGTATGCTGTTCCGAGGAGTCCCAGACAGAGGCAACTGTGGAATGGAAGGCATCTCCTTATCAGAGTTATAACATCTCCCTGAGAAAGACCAAGTTTAGCAGCAACAACTAAGTAGCAATTGTACTAGTATATGCCAAAAAATCATATAGATTCAGTAGCTGCAAAGACTGATGATGCCCTCAGGCAGCTACTTTATCCCAGAACACGTCCATCTGCAGCTGTTGGAAGTGAGCAACAAAAATAGGATCAGATGATTGAAAGTTAACCCGCTGACATGTGATACAAATCTGAACACCCATGTTGGCCTCAGCTACCTCTATGACTTAGGAAGGAGATCCTGATTTCATTTTGGCCAATAACTATGGAAGGCAAAATGCCATTTTGACAATTAGTTCAAAGCAATCTTTATTACAAGATATATGTGGCTTCAAGTTGCCAAAAAGTGCAAAACCCTTCTCTTTGTAGTTTGAAATTATACCATCAAAACTGAGCAAATGACTTTGTTGCTGCCAGGAGAATGGACTGTGAATTGTATCCTCCTGTTTAGCTCTGTGTATTGCACAGTGGTCAAGTCCTCCCTGACTCAGCAGCCCTAGAAATGTCAAATAAAATGGCATTGTGTTCCAATCACATTTTCTTTGTGTTACACTCGAAAATCTTTGTCTTTAATCTTTTAAAGTTAATGAATAAAACTAAAGTCCTTTCTCAGCTTCACTTCCCCTTTAAAATTGAGGTCTTTAAGACACACGATCTCATATTCAGAGTGATGTCTAGGGCTGGTTTGATGCTTCTCACCCCTCCTCTTCAATGTAGTCACTCCTGTTGCCATTCAGTTTGGAAGCTTCTTGCATGCTAAGTTTATTTACTTACCTCCACCAGTCACGTTCTCCAAAACACTTTTTCTTGTCTAAATAAAACAGCTATTGTTTTCATTGCAGAGGTGCAAATGGTCTGCTAGACTGGGTTTTCCTCTTGCCTTGGGCAATTGCAACAATATGGTAGGCAAATAGAATATCTGTCATTTCCCCTTGATTTGGGACCAATGAAATGGGGTACTGCAAGGAAGTTCCTTAAACTTAAGGCAAGTATTCAGGGTTTTTCTGTCAATGAATCTGGTTCATCAGGTTCAAACAGGGTCTGCTCAGTAGCAGGGTTCTTAAGAAAACACACATTAGTCCTTGGTCACTAGAAAATATTCAACACTGTAATCAGTAACACCTCAACCTTAACAGTGTTTAGATTATAATGTAAAAAGTTTTATAATTTTTCAAATTGCAACAGTAATCAACAATTTTTAATTATTATAGGAAATCATTAAACAGAAAGTCCTCTGTAATTTTCCGTACCCTGGAAAAACACCATCAGCAATTCAAGGCCTAATCCCTTCCCCAATACTTTTTTTTGTTTATATCTATACCCAAAACAAGTTTTCAAGAAAAAGGTCATGTTGTGTATAATAATTTGTAATTTTCTTCCCCACACCTTACTGTATCCAGATGTTTCCATGTGTTTCAGAAGAGTACTAGGTTTTAAAACTCATTTGGGGACAAAATTCACTTTGTAGTGTTTACTTGCAGAAATATCTGACATAAATCCAAATACCTAACCAATGCCATAAGCTCAAGTGGAAAGCTCAAAGAAGATGGAGAAAACCATGAATCCCTCACCGTTGTACAAATGGCCAGACGGCAGAGGTGGTCACACGGATCCCTGCATGTCTGCATCCTCTTGATGTGATATTTCTTCTTTTCGCCCCTCACCCCTTTCATCTTCACTCCTAATCAGGCATTCAGATTTGCTTCTATGTTCGCACTGCATAATATTTCTAATTTTAAAAGTTCGAATTTGTTGTGAGAAGTTATTATTTACATTACAGAGAGAGTAAATGAGTTATTGTGAGTCATTTTCATCCCATTAAATGTCCCTTTTTAAAAAATGTAGTATTTGAGTGCATGGAACATGCCTGTATTCAAATGATCTGTCAATGTATATAAATGATCTATCTTGTCTTAAGTCTTCTTTCTATCTCTCTGTCTTTCTTTCCTTTCTTTCTCTCACTGTGGTAACCAGGGCATAAGGGCAGCTGGAACATGTGGCCCTTTGTTTGATCAAGGGTAATGATCAACCAAGCTCAGAGGAAGGTCAGTCAGCTTTCCTACTTCACCTGCAAAATATAATCTTTTTGACGTGCTCTCCAATTGTGAGTCCATCTGTGCCACCATTAAGCAGGAAAAATCTACAGAAATAAAGGGGCTGAATCCAACAGGAACTGAATAATTAATGGTGATTTGAATATGCATAGGTAGGGACTGCCACTCTCTGAATGGAAATGTGTCTCATTTACTAATTTCTGTGAATCCGAAAGAGTCATAGATTGGGTACCTTTGATCTTTGCTTGCTTATTTTAATTTTTTTCTCCTGCCTCATCATTTTTGTCTTTGCATTTATCTTTTTTAGATGTTAAGCAGAGATCAAAATTCTCAGGATTATACCAAGAAATGCCCAAACATCAAAGCATGCATATGTACTCTGTAGTATATGTATGTTTCCTATTTCACAGTTTCCAGACAAGTGCCCTTCATTTGTGAAGAACACTAGGTGTGTGTATGGGCGGGGGGGGGCATGTTTATTCCAGGTCTGCCTAGGTATTTGCTTAACTAATATGTTTCTTCCAGCATTTGAGGGAAATGTATACAGTACCTTGGAATTTCTATGAATCCTGACTATTTCTTATGTAAGTCATTCAAATGATGATAATACACCAAATTTCCCAAGTCTCTGATGTAACAACTTATCAAACACCACTGGGCTTCCAGGTCATTCTGATGCTACAAGTACCTTTCTTGTCTCTGTCTGGTTCTTTATACTGTTTCTGGGGCTTAGGACTCGGATTTTAATAATTAGTAGTGCTCTCGGTACAGACAAGCACCAAAAAATGAAATGAGGTATACTGCCAATGGCTGCTAGCTCTGCAGACCCTCTTCCCACCTCTCAGGATAATAGTCCTGGTGCTCCACGGTACTTCTTGGTTGATGTATTGACTGATTACTTCAGAAAAGGCTTCTAGACTGCTGTTGGAAGTTAGTATTGTTGGCTGTGGGGTGAGGGCAGTGGATAAAGAATTGTCATGTCATCCATGAACTTCCAAAGCAAAAGATGGGAAAAGAGAAGCAGGAGATGGTCAAATAGAACATGAGATATTAGGAATGAAGAGACAATAGGACAAAGGAATCTAAGGAAGTCATGTCATTCTGACTGAGCTGTTTTGATGTTGCTATTTTTACATTATGACTTTTAAATTGTATATACACTCACGAAATTAAAAAGACAAAGCATTACATTCTCAGCTTGTAAGAACTACCACATAATAAGCAGAGCAGGACACCTTTGCCACATTTCTAACCCTTACTCTGTCCTGCAGGTCACACATGGGGATGGAGGAGTGAGTCTGAGGGGTGGTCTAGGGTCAGGAATAGAGTAAGGGCTTTCACCAGGTAATTAAAAAGCTTAAAAAGCTGAACGTTTGATATCTGCCTTTAGACTAGCCTACATGTGTCTATGGTTCGTTATTGTTACCAGAACTTCCTGCTTAGCAGAACTTTGTGTATTCTCTGTAGCAGTGTGTGTAATGCAGTAGTTTAAATTCAATTCAGGCAGTCAGGGAATTTGTGGGAATTTGTGCCCATTAACTTGGGTTTTGTAGAACCTTTTACCTTATCATGAAGATTTTATGGCTGCTTTACCTTGTCTTTTAGATGAAGAAAACTGAATCATAAGGTCATTTTATTGTTAATGTAGCAATTAAGAAAGAAGTATATAAGAAGTATATAACCAAATAGAATCTTTCACCAGGTCCATCCCATTTTCCTTTGCCAGAATTTTGTAGGAGAACTTGGAAGAACAAGGCTCATAAATGGATGGGCCGTGTTGCAGATCCTGCCAAAGTGTGTGAATAGATAATTAATAGCATGTGAACAGAGAAAGTCATGGTGGGGTAGTGAGAAGAAAAGCAATAAGAATCAGTGCATTCCACTGATGCAATCTAGCCTGGATAAAGACACCTCTTCCGGTATGCTACCCCATTCATAATCTCCCTCTCTCCCAAACCTTCAGTGTCTTCCTCTCCGCCAACAGTTCTCTGTAGTCCATAAGCATGCTTAAATTTTTTCTAGTCAAAAAAGAAAATGAAAAACGGAAGCTCTCTTTTAACCCTGTAGCACTATGTTCTCAAATGCGGGAGTCCAGAAAAGGTTTTTAATAAATGTTCTCTGCTCATTGTCTTCCTTTCCTCATTTCCCATTTACAACTCAGTCCAAACACATACAAGCTGCCTTTTGCTAAGAACACTCCACTCAAACTGCCCTCACAAAGCCCACCAATCTCCATATTGCCAAACCCAGTGGTTTCCAAACCTTTTCTTATGGGGAATCTACACTATGTTCGCCACTATTGACCATCACCTATTCTTGAAATATCTCCTTCCTTTATGTCAAGTCACAGTTTTCTCTATTTTCTGCTCCTAGCTCTGACCAATTCCTTCGTGGATTCCTTCTCCATATCTTGCATTTAAACATAGGATTTTCTCATGGATTTTCTTTTGGCCTTCTGCTCTGTTCAGTCTAGGAAGTCTTCCTAAGCAATAACTTTGACACCTATAGTTTTAACTATCAACTTATCTTAATGACCATCAAGTGCATATTTCCAACATTTATGGTTCCCCTGAGTTTTAGACCAGAGATAGGCCAATCCATGCATACCCCAAAATTAAGTTGCATAAAATGGTTATGTTTCTTGTCACTCTTCACACATCTATCCCTGACAGAAACACTGCACTCGCTCCTATATTACTTAATCAGTCATTGACATCATCACATACCAAGTCTCTAGATTACCCCTTTTTTCTCCCATTGTTCTCACCATCACCTCCATTCCCCACATCCAATTATTCAAGTCTTGCCTTTTCTCATTTTTAACCTATTGAATCCATGATGAATTGAGGCCATAACCACCTTTTACCTGGCATACTGCAGCATCTTCCTCACTGTTTATACAGAGTGTACTACTGCAAGGAATTCCAGGCAGATTTTATATGGCACTTGGGGCTTCTCTCCATGAGTTACCTGTAGTCCAGCAGAAGCACAAGCACACACACATACACCTGCCTCAGAAAAACCAGTCCAGGCAGGAGTTGGTCTCCTTAACATAACTTAGCAAAGTTCTTTATTGTTGGATACACTGACCTATTGTTGTTTATACTGACCTTGGATGGAAAATTGTATTTTATTCCTTCACAGGGATATGTGGAAGATGAGTCTGAATCATTCCTTTCATTTAAGGGAATGTGGGATGCATCTAGCCTTAACAGCAGAAGGCAGATGAGTTGCTAGGCTATTGAGAGGTGTGTTTGCATGGAGAAATAATTTCAAGGGAGGAAACCATGTGTTTATAACCTCATCAATATTAACTGAACTTGAAAGAATGAACTGTGACATTGACATTGATAGGGGATTTGATCTTCATTGTTATTTGTTACACAGCATCTTGAGCAATGGACCCAAAAGTGGTTATTCATTCTGAGTTTCATGGTGTTCATTACATGCAATTTTAGTAAACTTTTATTTATTGTGGAGATACATCAGCCTAACAATATCCTCAGTCATCGAAGAGCTTATAGTCTAGTTCAGGAGAGAGAAAAATAACATGATAATGTCACATTTGGGGAAGTATCAGACCTAAAGCAAGCATATAGAAGGGATGCTAACCTGGACTTCGAGGTTTCAGGAGAGACTTCTTAGGGGATGCAACATCTATATAGGAAGGTGAGTAAAAATCAGGCAAAGACAGAAGAGACAGAATGAAGAGGAAGAGAGCTTACTACATTTATTGAAGTTCAGTGTACTAACTTTTTTAAAAATCTCAATCTTAGCCTCAGTTAAGTCTCTATCTACCTGTATGTCATTGAGGTCTATCAAGATCTATTTCCTCAGTCTTTCAATATCACACATTAGAAAGCCTCAGAATTGAGCCAAAAATTTCCATTAAATAAGGTTTTCTTCAATGTTGTTTATGTCAAATGCTAATGTCTTGAAATATTTTAGAGCCATTAAAGCTATTGATTTTTATAAGCATTTCATCTCTATTGGCCATTTATCATTCACAGTCCTACACTTTCTACTCTTACCATAAAACATAAAAGAAATCCCAGTACCTAGAAAGTGATTACTTTTGACACCTAAAAATCCTATGAGCCTTCCAATTGCATGCAAATTTTAAAGAGCATATACATTATATTGATTAATATTAGGTCCAAGCAGAAAAAATTAAAAAGCCGTAGACCCATGCCAATGAGTTTGGACCTTGTTCTGAAGTCACAGAGGAGCCAGAGAAGAATCCTGAGCAGAGATGTAGTTTGTGCTTAAGGAGGATCCCTTGTGAGTGATGGAGAAGCTGATGAGTCAGAGCTAATCCCATAGTCCTGACAGGAGATGAGCACGCAGTGAGGCATTGTACGTGAGGATGAGGAAAATGAGAAGGGAGCTCACAAAAATAAGAGAAGGAATAGCTTTCGAGTGGCTGGGAGAGGGGGCAGTAAGGGAGAGTTTCGGATGACTTCCAGGTTTTTCGCTCCCATTGGACTGTAATGATAAAAGGGAAAACATGGTCAGAACACACCTGAGTAGAGAGCTCATGGCTCCAGGTCTGCACATGCTAAGCTTCAGGTGCCTGCAGTACATCTTAGAGAAGATGTTCAATAATTAATAATCAATAGTTGTACGTTCAGCTTAGTAGCTTCAGAGTACTTTAGGCTTGGGTAAATGTTTTCTTTACAACAGTAAGAAAACAGAAAGCACCTTGTCCTTAACCTTGCAGTTATAAAGGCATTTGAAATGTCCAACACATAATTTCAAATTATAAATTTAACCATTTATATTTTTAAATATTAACTGACTTTAAAGGGGGAATAAAATTAATTAATGAAAATACTTTTTTAAATGTTATTCATCAAAAAATCTCATCTTTTTATTGCTATTTATTACAGGTCTGTGAAAACAAAGACAATGAGACTGAAGTAAACATTGTCAGTTACATCCCAGAATTATTAATAGAGAAATAACTTGTATCATTGTATGAAGCCAGTAAGTATGTATAAACAAATTTATTTTTAAATATTGTTTGTACTCATGTTTTTATATCTAACAATCAGACCATATTGTATCTTGTGTCACTTCCATGAAACCATATTGGAGTAGTTAATGATTGACTACCTTTTGCTTTTTTCCTTTACTTTTACATTATAAATTTTTATTTAATTATACCAGCCTAGTTATCTTGCTAGAAAACTCGAGCGATAGAACTGTCTACTTACGCATAAAGGCACATAAGAACAGCTTGCACTGCTTTCAGTAGTATTACCGATTCTACGGGATTTGAATAACAATGAATATGAATAGCAGCTACATTTACTGAGCCTGTGCAATGTCAGAAACCATCATGCTAAATATTTTATGAGCATCACCTCAATTAACCATCACAAAGACCTTTTGTGATATTATTAAGCCCATTTCATAGATGAGAAAAATGAGTCTCAGAGAAGTTATTTAACTTGTCTCACAGTTAATGCGGCTTCAAACACAGATTTGTCTGACTGTCATAATCATTTTAAATTGTGACATATTTTGTTTCTACTTCAAAATCATATTTTATGTTGATCCTGTTTTTATATTTTAACAAAAAGTTGAACAACCATGTCAATGCTGGTTGGGGGCCTTTCCTAGGAGAACTCAAGATTAGCCCCTGTCATCCTGTTATTTCGTTGTCCCTGCTGTACCCCATCTGAATCTTTGATGGGCTCATGTTCTTCACTGCAGGGAGCCCAGGAAAAATGATACTGGGGTCTCTCTTGAGCAAGCCACTTAGCACTGAAGCATGTGTCAAAGACAAGCTGTTCTTTTCAGTTTCCATGATTCACAGTCAGTTCTTGGCCAATTTTCCCCTGATACTTCCTGGGGAACATCAGGATGTAAGAGAACCACTGACATGCCACGGGGTTATCTTCCATTGAAGGATCACTGTGCTCTTAGAGGGCTTCCTCTGCTAGTCTGATGTCCAGGTGCCTCTAACAGCCTAGGCAACTGAATACTCAGTATTCTGTGAAGCAGATCCCATCTTCCGGCACATTTTCTAGGTGAAGTTTCTTCTGGTACCAGAGAATTCAAATTAATAGTATGAATTATAGAGGAATCTGGACAGTGAGTATAGAGTTAAAACTGGTATATGTGTTGAGGAGGAGGCCAATAAAAGAAATATATTACCACCTACAATTCAAGAAATCTTGCTACTTTATAATATAAAATATTGAAAACTGCTTTATTTCCCATAGAGGCCATGTGTACAGCATTAATAAGCTAAAGTACACAGAGTCAAATGACAAATCTAGATAAACTGCCCACGAAGCTTATATTTGCCTCAGGTTGTTTAAAGATGCTTGAAGGCTGTAAATCTTTGACCCTCATTCTGACTATTGATTGGTAAAAACACCACCCTTGTTTTTAACTAATAAAAACAATGGTTTCTCTTTACTTTAGAGCAGGTATCATATTGAGTAGTTAATTTTTCACTTTTGTAAATGTCCTTCTCACCCAGTTCTTTCTTGGAGACTCTAAGACATCTATTTTAAGAAAAGAGGTGAAGTCACCACATGACACTGAGAAATCTTGGTTTTGACCTTCTCTTCACCTTTAGTTCCCCTCAACTGAAGGGTTAAAATGAACCACATCAGCAATACAGAAAAATGCCACCTAACAGCATTAACGTATTTTTCCTTTCCCTGTTATTTAAGTGCATTTTCCCAGGGAGGGAGTTGGGGATTGAATTTCTAAAAAAAGAAGTGAGAATTCTATTAAAACTTAAATTATTGGCTAAAATCATCATTTTTAAAAGAGATCCAAATTCTGACCCTCATTAAGGAAAATAACTCCTAAAACTAATATCTCAACAAAAATAAAACCATAAAATTAATTTTCTTAATGTGCCATCATAAACACATACAAGGAGCTTAAAGATTTTTAATAGTGGATTCTAGAAAAACAATGCTGATATCATTATGAAAATATTTCAGCAAATCAGGATTTATAAAAATCTCAGCTTGACATTCTTATCAATGTCTTCTAATACTTTATAGATCTTCACAATCATATGACTTTCTCATGTTTTATCAACAAACCCCTATGGTCATCATTAATGTTTAAAAGCCTCAGGAATATTTTGCTAGACTCATTCTGACCACTCTTCCAAGCTCCCCAAGCTCTGACACATCTTTTTAACTTTGAGTCACGGATTCCTTACCTGCTGGATTCCTATCCTGAACACTTGTCCTGCCTGCCTACCCCTCTCCCCACAACTCCCTTCCCCAACATCTCCTACTCCCCACTCATTCTTTCTCTCTCAGCTAGTCGCTTCTTCCAGACCAGCTCTCCTGATCCCTTGTCCTGTAGGCATCACCATAAGCTCAACTTCTATTATATAATTTCTCTGAGCAGCCTTCCCTTCTTTTCACAACTTCAATTAACCATTTCTTTATTGCTACCAATTGTGTTAATGTTTAGCTTAATGTCTGCCCTACCTCATAAACTGTAAGCTCCATGAGAGGAGGGACCTTATCTGCTGGTGTTATCACCAGTGTGAGCTGACAAATTTGTTAAAATGTGGGATAAAAGAGAGTTATCTCTTGAAACCTTCAACATATTAACTCCTTAACAAAACCTAACCAAATCTAAGAACACAACCAAGACATTTCATTAAGAATACTCAATAAATAAAAATTAATTATTGAGATAAATTTTTTAATAGGAAAAGGAATCTAGAAGTACATTTAAATCTATGTCCAAAGCTTCCCATGCTATTGAATGGATAGAGCGGCTTTTACTAGAAACTTCTAATATGACAAGTAAAAGGATCAAACTAAGGAGTGGTCAATTTTATCCTCATAAACACTGAATGAATATTAGAAGAGAAATTTGGGGAAAAATCAGAGATCTCTCCAACAGGATTAGATTCTACAAAAAAAAAATCACTAAATACATTTTTGCTCATTCTGGAAATAGACTATTTTTATAATGGAAAATTTTTTTTTTACCATAGTATTATGCAACCAAGATCAATAGAAATTAAGCATTACTTATAAGATTTTGATATTAGAAAATTAATTGAAAACCTTTTTTCCAACCAGAATACTTTATTTAGATAATCAAATATCTCAAAATTAGTGAACAGATTACTCACTTCAGTCTTTTCTAGCCATTGCTAATGCCTATAATCAAGGGGTAACTGAAATTTATTTTCTTTTCATTTTATCAGTGTGCCTTTGGAACAGACAGGTTGTGTTCTCTGCCATTTACAAACTTGAGGATTTAATTTAGATTTTAATAATTGAGTGAGATAGTACAATAACCTTTATATAAATTCATCATTCCTTATCTTCCCAAAGCACAAAACGTCCTGTATGCCATAACCACTATTGTTTACCTTTCTGGAAGGTTTTTGTTTAAATTTCTATAACTAACCTAGGATTGTAAAACTGTCTTGAAAATACAGTATGAACCGTTTCCTACCCCAGTTCTTATAAGACCTCATAGCCATTATCATGAGACTTGTAAAACAATTAATTTACTCCTTATTATATAGAAATCTGAGTGACTAAACTATCTCTTTCCAGGGTGTTTGGACATATCACAGTCCCAGCCCTGAGATAACCACACCTTTAAAAGTTTTTCCATACTTTATTTCTCATCTTTTTAAATAAAGAGGGAAAGCATTTATAATCCCCAGTTACATAGAATTGGAATACTGCTATGTAACAGAGATAATCGCACTAATGCACAGGAGTTGAAAGTCAAGCAACTTTGGTCCAGGCTGGATTGAATTAAGTCTTAACTTTGTAAACATTTCCATAGGAGGTAGAACATACACATTTGACTTTCTGTCAAATAAGCGATAGTAAACAATGAATCTGAGATCCTAATATATTAAAGGTATTTTTAAAGGCATTAAATAAACTTTTCTCTTTTTTAGAAACCAAAAAAATGTGAAACAGCGCACAGATTTTCAATAAATTAGGGAGTGAGACATTAAATCTTCATAGTTGAAATGTTTGCATCTTCAAAGCTCCACTGGTTCCATTTAATAACATTTGAAACTTTGATTAATAATGAGATCACATTTCAAACAATTTGTGTGCAAAACAAACTCCGCAAGAATCTCCATTTACTATGGAATTGTCCGCTGTTTTGTCCTAGTGACTTGAAAAACCATGTCCTGACACCGCATATCCCATTGTCTTTACTCTGATGAGACTCTGAGAGAATAATATTGAGCAGTAGGGATTTTAGAGTTTAAGCCCCACCCAACATTGTTGGTTTAAGTGCCTCCAGCTGCTGTTCCCATGAACACAGTGTTGATGGGTGGCAAAGAGGACACCATTTCTCTCCCGTTTGCTCCGTGGGAGTCCAGGGTTTCTTGAGCTGGATACTGATTAGAGGTTCCATACATACACTGGGATGAAGAGGAAGGAATTGGGGTTTGCAAGCTGGATGCTGTAAAGGAAAATATAATCAGCAATTGAAAATTGACATTTATTTTCTCTTCAAGAGCCGCTCACTTTACACCTCTTTGTTTATTGTTGCATTCAGCACACATCTCTATACTAAGTTTGAGTGCATATGGTGGTTTCTCAAAGCCATCCCTTGTTTTCTTCCATTTCCCCCCTTGCTATTCTTCCAGAATTTATTTTACAGTTCACAATGAAAACTCAATACCAAACTTAAATTCACGTAACTCTACGTCCAAAAGATATAACCAATACCCTCCTCTTTCCATCTGCACCTTCACAATTGGAGTTCAAGCCACCATCTTCTCTTACCTGGACCAACACAGCAACCTCCTAATTAATCTTGTGGCCCTCACCTTTGCCCCACCCTCTTACCTTGCAGAGAGAGCCAGGATAATCTTGCTGAACAATACATCAGCTTGTTCACTCTTCAAATGTTACAACGACTTCCCATTACTCTTAGAACAAAACCCAGGTTGCTCACCCTGGTTCATAAACCCTGTGGGGATTTGTCTGCCTTCTGATTTATTCTACTCCATTCTCTTCTTCATTCACCACGTTCGAAACACATGCCTTCTTTCTGCACCTTGAACTTCCCAATATTGTTCCCATTTCAGAGACTATGCACTTGCTGTTTCTTCTGCCTAGAGCTCCCTCAGACCTTCATGTCATTGCCTGCTTATCACTCATCTTTCAACGCCAAACTTTCTGCCTCCGGTTTCCTTTTACAACCACCTTATCTAGAAATAGCTCCTCCATCACTATTTGTCATTTTACCCTATTTAATTGACTTCAGAAGAATTGAAATTATTTTTCAATGTATTTGTTTATATATGCATTGCTCTATCTCCCCTGAGCTTAATAAGATGTAAGCTTCTTACAGGCAGGAATTCTGGCCTGATTACTACCAAATCCTCACACCTAGAATGAAGTTTGGCACATAGTAGGTTCTTTAAAAAAAATCAGAATAACTGGCTCACGAACACTGCATTTCTTGCATTTATGGTTGCTGCATTCTTGTTGCTTTTTGTTGTTAATCCTCACCCAAGGATATTTTTCCATTGATTTTTAGAGAAAATAGAAGGGATGGGGAGAGACAGAGAGAGAGAGAAACATTGATGTGAGACAGACACATCAATTGGTTGCCTCCCACATGCATCCTGACTAGGGCTGGGGATTGAGCCTATAACCATGGTATGTGCCCATGATTAGAATTGAACCCAGAACCCTTCAGTCCGTGGGCTGACACTCTATCCACTGAGCCAAACTGGCCAGGGCTTATTGCTATTTTTTTAATAGTTCTAACTACCATCTTCTCTGCCACCAAAAACCAAGATTTAAAACTCAGTTGCTATAAGGTGGGTGCTAACTCCACTTGCATGCCTTACTTATTCTATTCCCTCTTTTCACCCTGAAGCCCTGTAGGCAATTTACTTGTAAGCCAGCCCTGACAACTAGAGCTTAGAATCCATCTGACACCTAAGCTATGTTCCATCAAAGCTACCACTATCTCTACAAGTAAACAGAACTAATAGTAACAATAGCAACACGGTACATTTCAGTCTCACAGTGAGGAAACTTCCTGAAGTGGAATTTTCTGCTTCATTAGAGTAACGTAGAAGCAATGACCATCTGCAGATAACATGAGATGAACTACTAGACTCTGCTCAGGGAACAGCTGTGTTGGTCACAGGAAGGGAAGAAGCACTTCCTATTGAATTATTAGAAAAGCACACGGAGTGGGGAGAGATAGAATTTATCTCATTTTCCCTTATGCTCCGGTTGGGTGTTAATGCCCTTTACTTATGCTAGTCTGAAATCCATTCCATTGAAGGTTGCAACCATCTCATGTACGCATTAACACTCTGCCCTGATACTCGCATGAATATATACTTGTCCTGTGATACCTTATTAGTAATTTTAGAAACAAAATGTGTATGTTTTCAACTCTGATTTCTTGAGTTCCTACTATGTGGCAGACACTTTGCTGGGTGCTGATAATGCATCTAATTCAAGTTTCAGGATCTTTTTAGGTACAGCAACCTGGGCTGAAGAAGATGCTATGGGACTTCATGGAAAACACACTGTTTTACTCATTTTTACTTAAACTTTATGCTATAGAACAATAAATAAAGAAACATTTTCTACAGAGGTTTCTAATCACATTTTACATACAATTGAGAACATGATAGTAACCTCCACCACAAGTTACCAGTTTTTTAAACTTGGAATAGTTTTAAGGTACTGATGGAGATACCTATTAGCATTGCCTCGGGGTCCAGCCATGAACAAGAGAGTGAGAAAAAGATATAATTATTGCTCTCATAAAACCTATAGACTTTTAGACTGCCTTTCACAGGTTATATTCATTTTTGCATACATACTAGATGCCAGCTCTCATGTATGTTATTTGAAAAGAATAACAGATCTAGCAGTAGGTTTCAGCAGTAGTGCCATACATATTGAGAAATGGTCAACTGTTACTTGCAGATACAAAAATATAATGTCAGCCCTGACTGGTGTTGCTCAGCGGTTAAAGTGTCGCCCTGAGGAAGGCAACCAATTGTTATGACTCTCTCACATTGATGTTTCTCTCTCTTTCCCTTCTTCCCTCCCACTCTCCCTAAAAAAAAAAAAAAATCAAAGGAAAAAATATCCAGGTGAGGATTAATATATCCCTATCTCTATATCTTATCTATATCTATATGTATAGATCTATCTATCTATCTATCTGTCTATCTATCTATCTATGTCATCTGGTCCAAAGTGACAAATCAACTGTAGGAACATGAGTGCCCAGTTCACCTCAACAGTCACCCTCCAAAGTAATACTGCATACACAAGGTTAACAACTTTTGAAAATATTTTCAAGAACTACTAAAATAATTTACCTACTACTGGAGTTCGACATGCAACTGAAGGCGATGTGTCTGCATAAAATGAGCTGGTCTGCTTTCTACTACTGTCATCTAAAATGTTAAGTGGGTCATGGATGTCACTGTAGGGAGGCAGTGAGCGAACACTGCTGATGACAGAAACGTGCTGATTCACCATCGATCCAAGTCTATGAGTCTCTGGGTAGTTCACATTGCTTCCATAGTAGCCTATAACAGACAATGTCAAGAACAGACAGTTAACTTATTACAAAAAATATTTCAGGAAGGCAAAGGGGGACAAGATGATAGGAGAGAGCCTAAAGATATCATACTGTAAATATTATATTCACATCTACATTTACCATAGAGTTGGGTTTCTACTTATATATGGAATGGTTCACAATACTGTTTTTTGAGTTTTTTTTAAAAATTCATAAGTTATTTTATTAATTTAGAGATCTAATTACATTTCTCTAATATTTCCCTTATCTAAATTATCAAGATTCCTATGAATGAAAAAAAGCACTATTAGCTTCTCACAAAAATTACACTACTTATCAAATACCGATTTCATTGATAGATTCCTGTTTCTGAAAGAAGAACTGGCCTACGGTTAGGAGAGAAGCACCAGAACTGTCTATACCTAGAGCTTAGTTTGGTGGCTGAAGAAGTCCACAGATCTTTCTAGCTCCTTCAAGTGTTTTATCAGCCGAACAGGGGCATAGTTTTGGTCCTAATCTTTAAGATCTGTTGCTAGTTCTCTGGGAAAAACGTAATTCATTAAAAATGTTTTCAAAGAAAAAAGCATTCTTCTCTGGGGCTATTAAGGTTGGTCTCAAACATATGGTTTGACATAATATTTTCTCATCACAGGTGGCATGTAAAACTTTAAGAAAAAAACAACACCTAAGGATATGTTTATATGCAGCAGAAATTAGCTCCAAATGCCTAAGATTCCATGATCTTCAGAAGGTTTACATGGGATGACTCAGCAGAGGTGGAACTCAATGTCTGGTTTGTCTTATTGCCCTCTCAAAAGCCAGGAAAGCTTTAAAAATGTTAATACCGTTAGGTGAATTCGGAGGCAGTGTTGCTCCTGGACAGCTGGCAGCCCCTGCATTGCTCAGGAAATTGAAGCTTCCTGTATTTAAGAACTGCATGCTGTGTGGATCCTGGCTGTGTGGGGATGGTCCATAGCTGGAAGGCGGCCGAGAATTAAAGGGAGACCCAGCACAGCTGCCGCTGAAGAAATCTCTGGAGAGCTGCTGTTCACTCCAGGCCATGCACCGACCGTGCTCCGGGCGATGAGGATAGAGTCCTGACGGGGGGTGAGGCTGCGCCCTAAACACAGTCTGATAGTTAGAGTTGGTCCCGTAAAAGTCATGGTTGGCTTGAGGAAGAGTAGGATAAATGGGCTCTGGGTATGTTGAGCAGTGTGGCGGGGCTGACAGTACGGGACCCACACTTGGGGGTCGCCCTGCCATTGGGCCTTGGTTAATGACACTTCCTCGACTGGCCATGGCTGGAGAGGTGGGTGGTGTCATCAGATGACCAGAACTCTGGGAAAGCTCCATTTGACCTGAAAAAAAGTTACCAAAGTATTCACTAATGGCAGATCAAAATAGATGGGCCACTTCTTTTAAAAATATGCAAAAGATTTATTACTATATCCTTTTCCAACTTGGTTCATTCCTACTCTCTCAAAACAACAAAAGTGGAGAACACCAAAAATTTAGGTTTTAAAAACACCATCACAGCCGAAACCGGTTTGGCTCAGTGGATAGAGCGTCGGCCTGCGGACTGAAAGGTCCCAGGTTCGATTCCGGTCAAGGGCATGTACCTTGGTTGCGGGCACATCCCCAGTAGGAGATGTGCAGGAGGCAGCTGATCGATGTTTCTCTCTCATCGATGTTTCTAACTATCTCTCTCCCTTCCTCTCTGTAAAAATTCAATAAAATATATTTTAAAAAAAATAAAAAAATAAAAAACACCATCACAATACAGGCATACTTCACAGCAGTGGAGATTTTTGGAGTTAGTGACTATGGAAGAAAGTCGGAGGCTTCATGCTTCCACGGGTATAAAGATGGTTAGAGCTCAAGCTTGGGAAGGGCAAAGGGGTCTGCTGTTCTCACTTTTCTATAATTAAAAGACAAGCTGAATGTTCAGTGGTTTAGTTTTTAGGGTAAAAGGGCAATAAAGTCTAAATGACATGGCTTTAAAGCAGCCAGTTCAAAACATCATGCTGATGAACAATGAGTTATAAATGCCATCGACTCCCTAGGCCTCCAATTTCCCATTGGTGGAATTAAGCCCTTGAACTATAAGGCTCTTCTGGGTTTAAAATTCTGTGTGTTTAATGAAGCAATGTATGTAAAAGGATTTCAAAAAAAGACATAAAGCAATACGAAATTATCTAGTAGCTAATCCAAGCCACTAGACATTCAGATTGACAGAAAAGGTAACCCAGACCAAAGAGGAAATTTATAATGGTTATGCTAAAATGGCTAAATCCACTTTTTAATGGAGGAGAACTAAAGTCTCCTTAAAAGCCAAAAATAAATAGCAGCCCTTTTTTTGACTCTCAAAGCATCTTAAGGATTTTATGCACACCTAATCTAATTTTTTCTTCCACCAAATGAAGATAACTAATTATTTATACTTCTGGTATAAGTAAGACAGTGTGTCAAAGTGGGATGCCTGTGTTAACAATAGTATTGCTAAAAATGTGAGTAATAAATGCTGAAAACCATAGGAATTTTATAAACCATTATTAAAAGTCAGTGAAGGTAAGCTTTTTTTATTCTTGGGATGCCTGGAGGTTACCAATTTCAAGAAAACAAAGGCAGGGCCCCCTGTGATGAATACTGAAGCCTAGGTGGTTTTCTCGGCTGTTCCCCAGGGTACCTGTGAGCGCCATGCTGTCGGCATTCCCCGCAGGGAATGGGTGCAGAGCAGAGGTTAAGCCTCCAGGTTGACTGGATAACAGAGGAAGAAAGGTTGTTTCCACGTGGCTTTCATTCTTCACAGCGTCGCTGGCAACCGCACTCGTCTTATTACGGTTTGCCAGAAAGCATGAGCTTGGAGAAGCAGTGAAGGCAGCTTTACTTGCATCTGGAATGGTTTTTAAAAATGGGAAAGTTAACATCATTCCCAGATTACCAGTAGAGGAGCCCAAGTAAAAGAAACTGAAAATATTTCAGGGTTGTATCAGAAACCTGCAAGCTCATGAGAAATGGGGAACAAAGTTGGCTCTTGGCTGGGTGCTTGTTTCAGTTAACTGTATGCTTGTGGGATAGGTGGGTTCTGAACAGCAATAAAAATAATCTAGTCTGGCATAGCCGGCATGGCTCAGAGGTTAAGTGTCAACCTATGAACCAGGAGGTCATGGTTCGATTCCTAGTCAGGGCACAGGCCTGGGTTTTGGGCTCCATCCCTAGTGTGGGGCGTGCAGGAGGCAGCTGATCAATGATTCTCTCTCATCATTAATGTTTCTCTCTCTCTCTCTCTCTCTCTCTCTCTGAAATCAATAAAAATAAATATATTTTAAAAAATAAAATATCCACTCTGGCATGAAGTTTTCAAAATGCAATTCATCACATCCCAAGTAGATGTGTTCTCTTCCTTTTCTAAACTACTAGAGAATTTATTTCTACGCCATTTATAAGGTGGTATACTACATGTGTTGTCTTGAATTACAGTGTTTTGGTTTTTTATTATAGTCATCTCTCCAATCTTATCTAAAGTTTCAAAAGTTAAGAACATTGACTTTGTTTCCTTCAGAGTTTCAGGAAAGTACTTTGAATACCCTACGGAAAAGAGCAGTCCCTAGAAAAAACAGGACTCCATTAATATCAGTATACCGTGTTAGCAGTGACGTGTTTGGGGTAAACTCTGAGACTGGAATACTAGTAAACCCATTTAACATGTGTGCTTACAAATGCTTGAACTTAGGTTTAAACAAACAAATATGCAAAACAAGGTGTACATTTTAAGTTACCTGAATTTTTCATATACTTGTCCAATAAATTCTGTAACTCCTGCTCTTTGTCATTATTAAACTGGGTCTCCATGGCCAGGAGGATGTATTCATCAAGAAGCATGCGGATCAAATGGAAGGAACCTTGTTTATGGACGGGGAATGGGTAGAGGGCATTGTGAGATGAAATAAGGGGAAGAAAGAGAAGGAAAGAGAACAAGGGAGAAGTCAAGTTATCTTGGTGACCATCTCGCAATACTTTACAAGGAGCAACTGAAATAAACAAATACTTGTTGGACTTTAAATGACCTGCTAAGACCAACATGCTTAACCTGGGTCTCTAATCTTTCTGTGTCCCGCCTGCCCAGCTCACTGTGTGTACTGTCCTGGCAGCTCTTTGGCCACTAATTACATCAAAGGAAAATACGGATGAAAGTGAGACATGCTTTATGCTTTAAGAGGGCACACATTGGAGTGTGATAAGCTTTAACCTGGGGAGAATAAGCTCCATTCTGCTCTATTTCTGTTTACTTTGTACTAAATAATTAGACAATGGCCAACATAGTCTGGAAAAAGTATCAAGAAGATGTCCTTAAAGCCTGAAACAAAATACTCTTTGATTTGAAAAAAGGAAAAGAGTAATTTGCATGTAGAAGCTGTTCTGGAAAATCTTAAACTTTTTTCCACTATTCAACAGATTTCCCAAAAAGAGTCTTTTTTTTTTTCATAAAAAAGTCGGGATTCAATGTTGCATATTTTAAGAAACCTTAAATGTAAGCAGGATAGTTAAAATAATAAACTCAATACATTTTATTCATCCCTCAATACAAGTTCACTGATTTTATTTAATTACATTGAAAATTAAATAAAAACAACGTAGTTCTTTATAAGCTATTTTATAATGTAAATATTTCTCAAAATGCAACTACCAAATGCAGAAGTACTGTAGTTAGCTTTATAACAATAAACTAAGATCATATTTTTAGGAGAAAGAAGGTGTTTCCTTTATTATAAAGCTAGCTTGACTCAATTTGCTTCACATGTCACACAGCAGGAAAGATGGTTCAGAAACATGTGAGCATGTCTTCTAAGCTGCTCTCTAATTCCTGAAGTGCAACTATGTGGGTTCCTGAAAAATATGTAAAAATTTGCCATATCACAATAGTAGTGCCTTTGGAAAGTAATGCATGGATTACCATTTATTTGCTTGTTTAATAAAAAGCATTTATTGAAGCCTTATGGAATGTAATGATGGTATTATATATATATATCATATATATATATATATCATATATATCACTCAAATCCCTATATACCTCAATGAAAGGAATATTCTCCTTCTTCTATGATGAGCAGAGAGCTTGCGTAAAGCCCAAGCCAGAGAGAAGTGTTAAGATTGAACTCCATATGTGATCTGACTCTAAAACCCAGGTTCACAACTATGAGTCTTTACAGGCTTAATATTCAGATATGGTTTGAGAAGTGACAGTGCCACATGTTGAAAAATTGGTGCAAATGTGACTGGGAACAAATGGTGTGATTCATTTAAGAAGGGTTGAATAGAGCACAGAGGATACCAAAACTGGATGCATTGTTCAAGGTGAGATTATGCATTACTCGAGCACCAAAAAAGCTCCACTTCAGCAGGAAGTCTTGAGCCCTCTTCTTTAATGACCTTCCATTTTGTTTGCTGGTCTAGAAAGTAAAGGAATAAAATGGAACTATAAAATCTGTCATCTCATTAGTACATGGACCCTACGTAAGACCCAAGAGGTAGATGACCTGTCTGACAAATGGACAGATGGCATGCACGCCATTTATTTCATCAAATAAAATGATCTATCCATGGATTCTCATTGTCTTTTCTTCAGTTTTTAAGGTTAACAGATGTTTATTATGTAGGGGTTTGTTACCTAATAGAATTGGACAACAAAATGAAATATTTTACAAAATATGTTATCTCTTATTTTATTTTGACAGAACAGAAGGTGAACTGTGAAGGAAGGGTGGTATATTTCTGTGAATGATTAACTCTGACTTCTCTGGTCCTGCTTGATAATCTGTTTTCCTTCTAGGATAAAAAAGTCCCTACACTATAACTAGTTTCCTTGATATGGAATGGCTAACACCGATCAGTGATGGATATATTTGTTCTCATTGTCTTGTTTTCATGATGGATGACTTGAAGGTTAACAGAAAGAGTTGAAGAAACCACATGGAAAACACAAAATACTGAGCTCTTTGAATTTTAAAAAAAATGTAAATACTTAAAACCATATTTTCTGCCAGCATTTATGGAAACTTGCTTTTTAGAAAAGGGCCAGAATCTTTCCAGTTTCTAAGTTTATCTTTCGCTACTGATGTTATTCAGCTGTAACTCTATTGACTGATAGGGAAGGCCTATGGTAGCCCCCCCTTATTCAAAGGAGATACATTCCAAGACCCACAGTGGATGCTTGAAACTGCGGGTAGTACCAAACCCTATATATACACTAAGATTTTCCTATACATACATACCTATAAGAAAGTTTAATTTATAAATTAAGTGCAGTAAGAAATTAACAACAATAATAAAATGCACAATTATAACAATAAATTATACTAAGTCATGTAAATGTGGTCTCTCTCTCTCTTTCCTTCTCTCCCTCCCTTTCAAAATATCTTATTGTATTCTACTCAAGTTTTCAATTAAAGGAAAAACTTCACACTTCTCTTTGGCATATCCAAATTGCCAGTATCACTACTCTTGAACTTTGGGGCTATTACTAAGAAAATCTGGGGTAGATCTGCTAACCCAGCCAGCTAAGTGACTCACAAGCAGGGAGCATGTACAGCATGGGTAGCTGAAGAAAAGGAAGAGTCACATCCTGTCAGGATGGAGTGGGATGGTGAGAGATTTCATCATGCTACTCAGTGAAGAATTAAAATTTGTGAATGGTTTATTTCTGGGATTTTCCATTTAATATTTTCAGACCACTGTTGACCTGAGGTAACTGAAACCACGAAAAGCAAAATTGCAGTTAAAGAGAGACTACTATCGTGTCTGTCTTGTAGTCCTTAGTCAAAAAAGGATCCATAGAATCAAATCCATGCCCAGTGCTCTCAAATCTGGCATATTCCTAATTTTGCTATTCAGGTTGCCTTATTTGTAGGGCTTCAAAACTCTTCAAAGCATTTTTACACACAGACTGTCACCCCAGCCCCAGCAGTAAGAGATTACAGCCAGTTTAGCATTTAGTATTGAAAAGTACCTTAATTACTCTCTGCTCTACCACAGTATCCAACCATTCAATAAAAGCCTCCACGGTGGCATTCTTCTTAAGGAGATCTTTCAGTTCTTGGAACACCGTGATAGAGTCATCTATCATGTATAAAAGGCGAAAAAAGCAGAATATTGCACTCTACATTGAACCCATGAGAAAACCTAAAACTAGGGATCATTAATAATATTATATAATAAAAGGGAACGATAGGGAGATTAAGTTACATGTGTTAAAGGAATTCATTTCATATCTTGAGAACAATAACAAAATTCCTTGGTACTTTACTCTTCAAAATTTTAATAAGTAATCTTGGTATGTATTGAAATATAGGTTTAGGTATTATATAAGTATGTTTATACTAGGGAAGAGTAAGTTGTCAACATAGTTGATTACTCATTTTGAATCCAATGCTGTCATTAAATGCAATGGCTTAGTTGAAAGCTAAAGGATGAACTAGGCTTATAGATTTCTTGCTTATGCAATATTCTCTATCTTTAGCAAAATTTAAATTCTGCACTGAAGATTTGAGCCACTTACATGAATAATCTTTTATCATGTAAAATTTAAAGGGCCACTTTGAGACTATCATTTTATTAAAGAGTTCGAGGTTTACTGAATCTCAAAGGGTAATATAATTTTATATTATGAAACAGAAAGCAGGGTTGAGATAGACCAGTGATGGCGAACCTTTTGAGCTCGGCATGTCAGCATTTTGAAAAACCCTAACTTAACTCTGGTGCCGTGTCACATATAGAAATTTTTTGATATTTGCAACCATTGTAAAACAAAGACTTATATTTTTGATATTTATTTTATATATTTAAATGCCATTTAACAAAGAAAAATCAACCAAAAAAATGAGTTCGCGTGTCACCTCTGACACGCGTGTCATAGGTTCGCCATCACTGGATTAGACCATCCCCAGAGAGCAATCTATTATTGGTGTATAGCCTATATAAGGCTGCATTTTTTAAAAATCTTTTCAGAAAAAATGAAGGGAAAAAATAGAAGGCTGTTACCCCTTGGAAACCAAGCTTGGTTGTCTAGACACACATAGTGGCTTGGTAAACTCGGTCAGGTGGACCAAACCTGATCAGGGATTCTCTGCTTTGAAAAACAGTTTTGTGCAGAGATAACACTTTTATACGCATCATATGTCATAGATGCCAAGAGTGTTCAATACATGGAAATGTGGATGCTTGCAATGTAAAACTGGAAGAAAATTCACAAAACTCAAGACCATTTTGATCATTTCCAGGTTATTTCTATTTTGGTAATATCTAGGCAATAAGATTATGATAACTTTTATTTTCCTCTTCAATTTCCTAAATTTTCCAGGTTCTCCACAATGAGTCAGTACAACTGTTTTTAAATGGAGAAAACTTTTCTAATTTAAAATGTTTTTTAAAAAACAGGATTCTCAAGCAGATAGGATTTTTGTAGTCCAAGGGGAGAATATCTGGCAATGTCTGAGACATCTCTGTGTTATCACAACTGGGCAAAAGCTGCTACTGGAATCAAGTGTAGTGGGTAGAGGCCAGGGATGCTGCTAAATATCCCACAATGCACAGGACAGCCCCCAACAAAGAGTTATGCAGTTTAAGATGTCAATAGTGCCGAAGCTAGGGAAACCCTGCTCAGCAGAGAGAGAAGACTTACGTTCAGTGTAGATATCAGATTCAGTGTCTGTGCTGCCCGAAATGGTGAGAAGGGCTTGAGATCCAATACTATTCAAGTCAACCTTTTCTATATCCGATACCATAGAATTCACAACATGCTGGTCAAAGAGAGCCGGTCTGGCAATCTGCATACAAAAGGTTTGTGTGTTTTTTCTTTTTAAAAAATCACTAAACTACCTTAGTGATAGTCTATCTAAAGGAAAGTTTTAGTTTCTAGAGAAACATTTCCTTCAGGAAAAATTATCGTGTTTTCTTACTTTAAAACTAAAAAGCAGTAACTGAGACTCATGATCATCTCTGTTAAGAGTTTGAAAACTATTCTGGACTTTGAAAATGAATTTTTTAATTCATAGTTATAAAATCAGGATTTTATGATATTATGTTTATCTGGAATTAGTCCAAGCTAGTCTCTTTTTATTATTATTTTTTCTTATTTTATTTTTTCCATCACCATTCATCCCCTCTATGCCCACTTTCACCTTCACCCCCACCCCCAAACTGGTCTTTTAAAATTTAGGGAGCTAGAAACCTTCTTAAAGCAAATGATCATTTGAGAAGAGGAAAAGTATACTTTAACAATATACAAACATGCCCTAGCTGGTTTGGCTCAATGGATAGAGCATCGGCCTGTGGATTGAAGGGTCCCGGGTTCAATTCTAGTTAAGGACACATGCCCGGGTTGTGGGCCCAGTAGCGGGTGTGCAGGAGACAGATGATCAATGATTCTTTCTCATCATTGATGTTTCTATCGCTCTCTCCCTCTCCTTCCTCTCTGAAATCAATAAAAATATATATTTTTAAAAAACACATAAAAAATATACAGACATGTAGTCTAATTTTAAAATTGTTGTTTTCTCCTCTATTTAAGAAAGCCAAATTAGAAGGCAGTTTTAAAACGTGTTGGTTTTGTGGGTTTTACAACATTAAATATCACATGGGCTCATTTCTTTCAAACTTAATTTTTGTTACTTAGATTCATGTGGCAAATAAGAGTTTTACATTTTACATTGCATTCGAATTACATTTTTACTTTTATTTTGAAGTAATTATAAGCTTATAACAAACTTTCAAAGTCAGTGCAGAGTACAACTGTCCTCAGTATCTACTGTTGTTGAACCCATGGATACAAAGGGCCAACTGTATTTCCATATGCTGTCTATCTAGCTTCTCCTAATATTACACCTTACCTAACCATTGTATATTACCCAAATCAGGACATTAACCTTGGTATGGAACTATTGACTACTCTATAGAAATAATTCTAATTTTATCAGTTTTTCCACTAATGTCCTTTCTCTGTTCTAGAATCTCACAATGCATTTACTCCTGTCTACTCAGTCCCCACACTCTGGAAGTCCCTCAGTCTCTACAATTAGAAGGTTCATGTTTGAGTTGATGACTCAGTACCCTCGGCTTGCTAACATACCTGAGCAAGATGCAAGAAAGATGTTTGTCGCTTCAGAGAGGATACAAATCTTCGCACAATAGGTATTTTCTTGTCAGTCAGAGCTTCTGGCAAGTTTTCCAAGGATGAAACAACCCACTGTTCCCAATTTTTAGCAAAATTTCTTATGTCTGCTAATAAGCTACAGAAAAAAAAAGAAACCACACCAATGTGTTAAATGCTAAGTTGTTCAAATACATTAAATAAATGTAGTTTAATGGAGGTGTACAATTATTGTATGATTCCAAGAACATGACTTTTGAAGTCAGCCTATGGCTGGCATTTATCATCTTGCTCAATATACTCAGTGTCCTCAAGTTGCAGTTTCCTCATCTGTTGAGTGCGAATAACAATAGTATTCATGTCACAAGATTATTATGAGAATTATGTGAAATAATTCATGGAAAGTGTTTAGATTAAAGCTTGTCATGCACAGAGTTTAATAAATAATTATTATCAACTAGAAGCCCGGTGCACGAAATTCGTGCACTCAGGGGAGGGGCGGTCCCTCAGCCTGGCCTGCACTCTCTCACAGTCTGGGAGCCCTTAGGGGATGTCCGATTGATGGCTTAGGCCTTCTCACCACGGACATCCTTAGCTCTGCTGTGGAGGCGCAAGAGGTTCCCACCACCGCCGCTGCGCTCGCCAGCTGTGAGCCCAACTTCGGGCTGAGCAGTGCTCCCCCTGTGGGAGCGCACTGACCATCAGGTGGCAGTTCCTGCATTGAGCGTCTGCCCCCTGGTAGTCAGTGCACGTCATAGCGATTGGTCGTCCGCCATTCGGTTGATTTGCATATTAGCCTTTTATTATATAGGATATTAACTCATGATTCAATCATTTTCTATAAAATATTTCTGGGAAATGTAAGTGTGCACTTGATTTCTCATATTTTAGCTTCTTCAGAGCCCATCACATTGGAGGTAACATCGTTTCAGATATGTAATTTAGTTTCTAGTAGCATATTATTATAATCCAAATATAACTCAGATAAATTATCAAAAATGTGCTCATTAGAGGACCCTATTTCAAAATTGCAAATGTTGGTTGTGTGAACATATAAAAACTTTAAAAATCATTTAATAATCTACCAATTATATATAAATAAAACAGATTTAAATATATTTGGGGTGGTGCTTAAGTTGAGGACTGAGACATGGTACAAGAAAAAGAGTAGACAGTTTGGGGTTAAACAGACTTCAATTAAAATATAGGCTGACTAAATAAATAACAAGCAAATAAATTAAATAAATATAGTTGATATGAAAACTTTTCACCATATACTGCCACAGTATGTATACTATGGTTTTAGGTTTTTAAATGCACATATTTATAGTTATTTCTAGAAAACAGTCTGTGAGATAATAATTAAGACATTAAGAAGATGGTGAGATTATGAGTAATTTTTTTAAATGTAATTACACATGTTTTTCATTCTCCACCATGAACATTAATTACTTGCAAACTTAGGGGTAAATATATAGATCATTTCTTTCAGACTTATTGTGAGTATTATTGACTGAGCCTACCTTTCAGGCATTTCTTGCATTGTTGCAGGAATGAGTACATCGGTAAGAACCTTAATCACAGCAAAAGAGAGTTATAAATTCTTACTCAGTATTTCTGTAGAAAGACATTATTAGTCAATTGCTTTTATCCCTAGCTTTCAAGAGAATAACATGTTAATTCATTTCTGAAACTTATACTTTTATCTCTGGAAGCAATGCATGTATGAGGGGTGTGTGTGTGTGTGTGTGTGTGTGTGTGTGTGTGTGTGTGTGTGTGTTTAAAAGGCAGGGGGAGGGGAAGATCTAAAAACATTGCAATTACTAGGTTAAGCAGGTGACACTAACATAGTGGGTACAGGAAGCTAATTATAAGAACAGAAAGAGTACCAAAAAGAAAGGGCTAGACCAGGGGTGGGCAAACTTTTTGACTCGAGGGCCACAATGGGTTCTTAAACTGGACTGGAGGGCCGGAACAAAAGCATGGATGGAGTGTTTGTGTGAACTAATATAAATTCAAAGTAAACATCATTACATAAAAGGGTATGGTCTTTTTTTTTTAGTTTTATTCATTTCAAACGGGCCGGATCCGGCCCGTGGGCCGTAGTTTGCCCACGGCTGGGCTAGACTGAGCCCTAAAGATGTATGAGATGAAAAGTCATAGAAGGAGAAATTAGTGCTGATTCCAGCTCAGGATAAACTATGATGAAAAAAGGAGGTTGTTAAGCCAGACAGGACAGGAGCAGTGCAGATCCACTAGGCTGACTAATAAACTTAGTGGGCCAGCCTGGAGGAGAGGACCAAGAGGTCCACAGGAGAAGAACGTTCAAAATGTGGGTAGATACTGATCTACAAAGGCCTGTGTAGCCTACCAGCAAAACACGCATTCCCTGAGGATGAGACAGTAAAACAAGACACAGCATTGTCTAGGCTCAGTATGTTAGTTATTAATGGATTGTCTTGCCAGACTGTTTCAGTGACTAGAAGCCAGGACCACTCTCTAAAGGGGGATGTGGATCTTACACTGCTCCATGTACAGTGTTCACTGTGCCTCCCTGAGTTCTCTGTGAAGAAGAGAAACTTGGTTCATTTCAGGAGAAACTCAGGATCTTTGTGTTGGACTCAAAGAACGAGACCGTTTGAGGTGGGGGAAGATACTTAAAGGATATTCTTAGAGGTGCTGAATGACATCCAAACAGCTTTATCCTACTGGTCAACGTGCGCCTGAGCTCCGGGTCTTTTCTTAGTCCCGCTCTTGGAACCACCTTCCCTCCCCTTCCTGGTTACTCTCTCAAGTCTTAAATATTGCAGACAACTAACAGTGCAAACTAAATCTTTTCCTTTAAAATAGTAATATTCTTATTCAACCTCCCAAAATAAGACAATCCTCACTCTCCTCTGTCCTTCTGTAACTTGAACTAAAGGTAGAGAATATCCTGCACTTACTCCTCCATTCTCTCATCCTGTGATGAGGGAGAGCTGAACAAAGGATGAAACTACAGGCACCTCATTCAGCCTCAAGCCCACCTGCCAGTTCTTGGTCTGCAAAGGTGCTTCTGGACCGAATCTATTTAGCTTCTGCTTCATAACTTAGGAGGATTTCGTTTCCTTAATGCTTAACAAGGCGCTGCTTGGGTTTTCTTGCTAACTCTGATTCTTTTTTAATGACAATTTAGTAGGTAAATGTAGGAAATGCACTTTAAGGTCCCAGATTTCAGTACAGTTTTCTCCCTTGGCTTGAACCTTGCTGCTCCTCTAACTAGAGAACAGACTGTGGGGAGCTAGCCTCACCCGCTTCCTGGCTAAGTGTTTGGCTAGAAGGCCAACTGGCTCCTCTTGTCTTCGTTCAGGATGTCTTTGAGATCCTTCTGTAGACGCTTGGGGACTCTTATTTGGTTTAAGAACAAAAATGACATTAATGCATTAAAGCTAGAGAGTTTAAAGATTTTTCAAGTTATTAGTCCTGTGAGAGTGCTTAATTCTGCTCTTTCCCCAAACACTGACATTATGAAAAAAAAAACAACCACATTGTTATTTAATCTGAAAACACCTTGAACAGTTAATAAAAATTAACTAAATGTCCATGTATTAGTATGTCGCATTTAGAATTATCCTTAGCTATAAATAAAAATTGATTTTGTTTTCATGTAAACTTACATTAAAATGCATATACTATTAAACATGGACTATTAAACTGCTTGCTTTCTCATCAGAAAAAAAATTAATGGTGTTTCTCCAGCCAGAAATAACAAATTTATCGAAAATATATTGCAGAAATGTAGATAGAATGCTCTTAAAAGAAATATATAGCTTGTGTTTAAAAGAGCCCAAAGACCTTACCTTATAAAGAATTGAGTCGCAAACACAGAAAATGTCAATGATAACAGGGTTTTCAAGCAGGGGGAGGAGATGATCAGGCATCCCTTGCCAGAAGTGTAATAAGAAATGCTGGATCTAGTTGCAGAGCAAAGAGTATGTACATTACGATTTTTGCTTCAACTCATATAAAGAACAGAACAAGAAAATATTTATAGTATGGTCAGCAAAGCATTTTTGTCACCCTTACCTCTTCAAAGTTCCCATTAATTGCATTGTCCAGGATGCATTGGCAGTGAGTTTTGTACATCATTATGAGGGTATCAACCTATTCCAAGGAAGAAAAAGCTTAACCACAGCATCCTTTCAACACTGCCTTCATTTGTTCATTCATTCAACACACATTTATTAAGCTCCTGGCATATACCAGGCATTGTGCTCAATGCTGAGGAATCAAAAAATAAAGGAAAACGTCTTATTTCAGGGAGCTTACTGCCTTGTGAAGGGAGAAGGGCAAGCACTATATAATCAGAGAACAGTACCATAAAACAATGATAAAGGTGATTGCAGAGACATACAGGCCAAGGCACCATGGTGACTTCCTGCTCAATAAAAAAATTACCTCTGATTGGGGAAATAAGTGTGAAATGGTAAAACACACCAACTCTTCACCTTTAAGTTTTATTAAGTGGGTGCTTGGGCAGTGTGGTGGAGTGGTTTCCTGGTTCGGTTCTTGAGTCAGTTAAACCTGAGCGCCCAGCTCCACTGCACTTCTTACCAGGTGTGACTCTGCACATGTTCCTCAGTCTCTGAACCTCAGGCTTTTGTCTTTATGTAGAGTCGTAATAACATATCACTTACATGGTGTGAAGAGGATGAAGTAAGATGTGATGCAGTGCTTGGTACATAGTAACACTTTACTAAATATTACCTAAAATCAGTAATAATATCAAATGACTCCTTCACCCAAAAAAAGTCTAGGTATTGAGTGTCTATCATAAAAAGTCTCTATTTCCATGTTACCACAGATATTTATATTGCATAAAGTTTTAAACATCATCTAAAATTTGGAATGAGTTAGAACTAGATAATATTCTAGCAACTTACAAATATTCAAATTCAAAACCATTTGATAAGCTAGAAATGTCCCTACTGTTACCAGTTGTGTAGTTTATGTGAACAGGAGCATGGCTTAAAGGTTAAAGGTGTGAACTTTGCCCACAGCCTACCTAGATTTGAATGTCGGTTCTAATCTGCCACTTACTATGTGACGTTAGGCAAGATACTTAACATGTGTGTGTTCTTATTTCCTCATCTGTAAAGTGGATATAATGATAACAATAAAAATCAAATAGGATCGTCATGAGGACTAGATGAATTAACACATGGAAAGTGGTTGTAATAATCTATAATACATGTTAAGGAATTGAGCGCTATTAGCTATTTTTATCCCATAGTATCTAGGGTGGTGACAGTGATGGGGATATCCTATCTAATCCTTTGCTCTCCAACCTTGATCCCTGCAGCTCAGTGACAGCACACATTTTGGGGGGATTAGCTCAAACTGTATAAAGATGACATGCAAATTACCAATCTCCCTCCAAGGAGGTATGCTGACTATGGGGCACGGGGGGTAGGGTGGTCCCTCAGCCCGGCCTGCACCCTCTCACAATCTGGTACCCCTCGGGGGATGTTCAACTGCCAGTTTAGGCCCAATCACGCAGGGATCGCTGTGGGATCAGGCCTAAACCAACAGTTGGACATCCCTCTTGCAATCTGGGACTGCTGGCTTCTAACCACTCACCTGCCTGCCTGCCTGATCGCCCCTAACCATTCTGCTTGCCTTCCTGATCGCCCCCTAACCACTCTGCCTGCCTGCCTCATTGCCCCTAACCACTTGCCTGCCTGCCTCATCGCCCCTAACTGCTCGCCCCTAACCGCCTCTGCCTCAGCCCCTGCTGCCACAGCTTTGTCCAGAAGGACCTCCAGAATGACATCCAGAAGGTCGTTTGGCTGTTCGGTCTAATAAGCATATTACGCTTTTATTATTATAGATAGTCTTAGGACAATAAATTTTCATTGTATTATACTTTGCATTCTTTATAAACATAATTTTGCTTGATTTTCTGAGAATAGATGCAGGAACAAAGGCAAGTTTTATCTCCAGTAAAGTCAGTGAGAATGTGATGGGGGTAGCAATTGCCTTGAGTGACAGTATGATGAGGCAGAAATCAGGTCCCTCAGTGGAGTCAACCTCTCACTGGGCAGTCCCATCCTTTCTGTCTCAAGAAAGCAGGTGCTGAGCTTCTGCCCACCCCTCTTTCTAGGAACTGTGAAGTTATCTGGGGAACTTGACTACTGGTGAAGAAGGTGAAAGGCGGGGCTCAGGACCCTCAAGGGACAAAATGAGTGCTAGTCCCTGGTGCTCATGATGGGGACCAATGGGAATGACTTAGAAACCAGGGGTTATGTAAGCACCTTGATCCCTGAGTGAGATAATGATCTACAGACCAGTTTTTCAAGTTGACAGTAGGGAATTCCTTGAGGGCCAGCAGAGAAACTGAAATAAACTATTGGAATACGTTCCTCACTTCTCTTTTTTCTTTGTTGCTCTCTCCCCACCTTCCTCTCTCATCAGGTATATTTACACAGCAAGGTCTTTACAATATGTAGGAATCCTCTACACAAAGGTGCTCAGCTATACCCTCCCCCAAAAACTGTGTTCCCTGAGGTCCCACTGATTTCCACAGGTTTCCCCACACACTGCCACATGTTCACATTTACTGGAGCTCTCTTAAATCTGAAGCCATAATATTACACATTACATCTATGAGGTAAAAATGATGGGAGCGGAGAATAGTAGGAAGTGGACACACTTCAGGAGATTTGCTTGGAATCGGCATTTGAGAATAACCTTCAATACTTCACCTATTCTTAACTGGCAGAGTAAGTGTCATCAGAAGTTACTGTGCATGTCTACCTATCTACCAGTAGTTTTCTTATTAATGTGTTATTTTCATTTCTAGTTTCTACAGTAACACAATTGGGCATTCGTTCATCATATTCCTCTATCTTTGCACGTTAAAATATGACCAAAGGTGTTTTCCTCAAATGCTAATGAAAAATGAACTCCAGTTTTAAAAAGAATGTAGAAATTATGCCCTGATTTAAAAATAGATTCTGCTATTAGTCAGCTAGTAGGTATATAAAAATGACTTCAGAAACTCAGAAATAGAGGAGGATTTAGCCACACATTTTATTACATAAACACTGAAAAAAATCACATTGAAGATTATTTACAAACTGAATCCTATGAAAAATTTTTCTTCCTTAACTTTCAAAAAAACTTGCAAATGTCGGAGAACCAAGAATTTTAGAATTGAAAAGAAGCTTTGCGACCATCTAGTGGCCTTGCAGTCATCTAGGTACCTCCCCTCAGTGCTAGGAACAGATTCTGTTCTAGAGAAATGCTTGATAACTCTTTACAAAAATTAAATGGAGTTCACCCCAAACATAAAGCTTATTATTTAAAACCTGCATGTGATGGATGCATTCTGGTATTTTCTTCCTTCATACTGAGCTTTAAATTAAAAACAATCTTTAGTCTTGTAATGTTTATTTTACCAACTTCTGATTATGTACTATCATGGAGATGGTAAATAATTAATTGGAAAGTGTTTGATCGATGTTAGTAAACACTTGTCCCTTCTATAAATCAGTCCATTATGTTTGAGTATGCAGATTTCTGACTGCTTCCTGCAAGTGGCATGAAATTCCTAGCAAAGTGAGATATGGAACCAACCTATCAGAAAATCAATAGAGAAGTAGCTTTCATTGATACCTTTTCTTTAGAAATGCATCCTTGGTACACAAGGTGTTGAGCACTGGGGAATTCCGGAAGAAGGGTTCCAGTTTTTGAGCTAAGTGAATATTTACGAGTGAAGCCACCCTATAATTTAGAAAAATGAAAAGCAATAAAGTCATTATTAAAAACACAGTTATAATAAAATAGGAACCCATAAAATTTCATTCTTTATCCTAAAACCCATGGGAAATTCAAGATTTAGGTAAACTCTTTAAATTATGTAACTGAATAAACAAGACATGTCAGCAGAATTATTGTTTCCAAACTGTAAATAGCTTTATAGTCAGGATAAATTTCCTATTATTTTGGATTTTAGCTTTGAACATTTTCTAGTTTTCACAACTTTTAGAGATTTTAGTTCACATTTGTTTAAGAGCATAAATTTTGAAAGGTCTACTTTTCAACTATTGAAATTATTATAACCCTGAGAGAATAAAGAATTGCCAAATCCAGCTTCCTCATTTATGAATTAAATAAATGAGATAAGTTAATTTAATTATTCGGTCTCAGAGATAATTAGCAGTAGAATTTTTATTAGAGTCTAAGTGTTCTAACCCCCAAACCAGTATTCTGGACTTTCTCACCTCAACCTTCCCCCAACCCTAAGTTCAGATATTTGTTCTTTAGAGTTTCTTGGGGAAAACACATCTCTATCCGATTTTGGATTTTAGCCTTGTTAACCTTTAGTTATGGAAACGGATAATGGTAAACATTGTGCAA
Organism: Myotis lucifugus; assembly: GCF_000147115.1. Classification (NCBI taxonomy): domain Eukaryota; kingdom Metazoa; phylum Chordata; class Mammalia; order Chiroptera; family Vespertilionidae; genus Myotis; species Myotis lucifugus. The sequence goes on along the minus strand of NW_005871105.1, from coordinate 1,552,455 downwards.
CAATTACAGATGAAATAATTAAATGTTAAGAGTAACTTTATACTTTAGAATAATATGTAGAAAAATATATTTATGATCTGGAATATACACAGATTTTAACACACAATATATAAAAAACCCTACTCAGCATAGAATTTTTAAATTACCTTCATCAAGATACTATAGAATGCTGAGCTAGGCCACCAACAGGGAGAAGTTATTTACAACACAGAATTTCACTCCTGCACATGTGCACTTGAAAAATATTCATAGAAATATTGTTTTTCAAACAAAAAGTTCCACCAACAGTGGAATAAATGCATTGTGATATGATATTTATATAATGTAATACTATACAGCAGTACAAATAAAGGTACTAGAACTACATGCATTAACATTGATGAATCACAAAACCTAATGTTGAATGAAACCAGAAAGCCACAGAAAAAAAATGAATCCATTTCTATGTAGGGAAAATAATAAACAATACATTGGTGATAATAAGCTGGGCAATAATAAACAATACATAAAATTTACTATCTTAATCATTTTTAAGTATACAATTCAACAGTATTAAGTACATTCAGATTGTTATGCAATCATCACCACATGTTTAGGTATTCATTCATAGTGGTAACCTTTAAGGAAAAACAAAGGAGTGATTAAGACCAAATTCTGGAGAGCAGAAACTTTTGGTGGCAGGGGGAGGGAAATGATTGGGGTGGGGCACACAGAGGACTTCTCTCTTTTAAGCTATGAGGTACATCTTCAGTTTTTAATCTTTAAATTGTGTGTGTGTGTGTGTGCGTGTATGTTACAAATAATATTACATTTCCCAATAAAAATTTTAGAGTGTTAAAGAAACACATATTAAGAAACAAAAATATATGTTTTATTTTAATATTTATTTAAAGCCCTCATGTTGATAAATAATAGTTTTGTGTACTAGAAGCTATTGATTGTGTATAATATCAAGAGTGCAATGGGGGGGGGGGGAAGGGGACATATGTAATATGTCCAATAGTAAAGTTGTTTTTTTTTAAAAAAAAAAAAAGAGTGCTCAAGGGAAAGGTTTTAAAACTTAATTTGTATGAATCTGTTAACAATTGTGTCAAAGTTGTTATAAAATCAAATAATATCTGTCCAGAACATGGAACAGAAAAAAGAGGGATTGATAAATTGGAATAAAAAGTAAAATATAATAATTTTGATTCCAGGAATGTATTTGCTATTTTAACGGTACTAGAAGGTGCCAGATCACAAGCCAGCTACAGAGATCTGAATTTCTTTTTGTCAACTGATGACTTCAGTACTCTTGAGTAAACTATTTTTAAAATCTTATTTCCAAAAGAAAATAAGAAGGAACCTACAGAAAAGAAACCATATGATTAGAAGGCAAGAGGGTCTGATTTATGAGGAAAGATTAAAGGAATTCAGCTGCACAGCTTGGCTAAGTGATGACTAAAAGAGAGCATGATAACACTCAACAAATATTTGAAAAGCATATACCAAGAAGGGAGGATTTGTTATTTATCTTGGTACAAAGTTGTTGAACTGGCCATGAATAGTTGATGTTAAGGAGAAGGAAACTCAAGCTATCAGGGAAACTTCCTGGTTGAAATGTATGAAATCAAGGCACTTTTTCCTTAAGAAATAATGGCAAATCAGTACTTTAGCTAGTTAAAACACAATAAAATTTGAAGCACTATATTTATGAATAAAAACTTAAGACTATCAAAATTCATACGTCTGACTGATAATTACTCTTAACATCCTCTTTCCTTTTTGTTTTGTTTTTGTTGATTTTGTTTACTTTTATACTAAGAACTATTTAAAACTTTTTTAAAGTATAGATAAAAATTAATAAATACCCATGTACTCACTACCTTGATTAAGACATTAGACATTTGAAATGTTAAAGCAGCTTCTGTAGCTCTCTCTAATCTCTTTCCCTTCCTTCCTCAAAGAAATAATTATTGTTCTGGATTTAGTTATTATCATTCCTATTCAAACCTCTATTTACTTCATATGTAAATATTCTTAAGCAATAAGTACTATTACGTTAAAAATGGTACAATAAAGTATGTATCCTTCTAAGTTCAGTAAGCTTTTTTCACTCAACTTTAGGTTTTTAAAATTAATCTAATTTGGCTCTTAAGCTATAGTTCACTCATTTCCAAAGAAGTATAGCATTCTCTCATTTAAATATGCAAAAAACATGTTTCCCATTATATCATAATGGCCATTTATTTTTAATATTCTGCGATTGTAAACAATACTTTTATGAACATCCTCAGACATGCCTCCTTGTGCAATGTGAAAGTTTCTCTAGCAATGTAATTATAAGGTGTGAGCACCTTCAATTTTACTAGTTATTGTCCCTAATACTGTTTATGAGAGTTCCTTTCTTCCACATTCTCAAAACTGTATTTTTAGACTTTTTAATTGCTATTATTCCAATAATAGTTAAATAATTACTCATAGTTTTAATTTGCATTTCTCTAATTAAAAGTTTAAATTGAGCACTTTTCATATATTTATTGGCAGAAATGGTATCCAAAATATTATGGATCATATGTTATGGAACCTGATCAGTCAGAATTGGCACTATGAACAACACATTATGCAGTAGTCATTCTTTTTATCTTATGGGACCTGCCTGTTCATATACTTTATTTATATTGAGTTGTCTTATTATTTTTGAGTTGAATACTTTACATATTCCAAAACAGTACTGTTCTATAGAACTTTCTGTGATGCTCTTCTTTAATCTGCATTTAGCTAGATACCATAAGCATGAAAGAGTTCATTCCTTACATGCAATGAATGCCTTAGGGCTACATTCCCTCTGGGCATCCTAATTGGGAAGAGTTGGGACTTTCTTTAAACTCTTCAAACTCTTTTTTCCTATTATTTTCACTCACTGCAGATGACCTAACTGACCACTGACTAATTCCTCAGAGAGAAGTCTGAAGCCACCAAACTACCTCAATTTCTGCCACAAAATCTCCAAATCCACTTGCATCTGAACTCACCCTTTCCACCTTCCAGTTTTAATGAAAGAGGTGTTCCTTCTCCGGGGCCACTTCCTCCACTCTGAAGCTCGTCCATGCCCACCTTCAGTGACCTTGTGCTCTCAACTTTCCCCTCCCTGTCTTTCATATCTACGGTCTCTACTCTTACCGGAAGTGTTTTACCAACATTAGAATGATTGTCTAATCGTTCTTCAAAACTAAATTTCAAGTCCTTTCCCAAGTATCGCCCTCAATGTGACTAAATTTTCTACATTCATTAGGCCACTTCCCACTCATTTTTAAAAGAATATTTTTATTGATTTCAGAAATGAAGGGAGAGAGAGAGATAGAAACATCAATGATGAGAGAGAATCATTGCATGTCCTCCTGCCTCCTGCATGTCCCCCATGGGAGACTGAACCCGCAACCTGGGGCATGTGCCCTGATTGGGAATAGAACCATGATCTCCTGGTTCATAGGTCAATGCTGAACCACTGAGCCATGCTGGTCAGGCTTCCCCCTCATTTTATAAACAAATCAAACCCAGCTCTCCACTGAAAATGCTCTCCCTGAAGTTATTAATTATCTCCACTTAACTAGTCCCATTGATATTTTCCAGTCTGTATCTTGATAACCTTTTAGCGCCATTTCATAGTAGTAACCATTCCCTTTTATTGGAAGAAATTTTTTTTCTCTCAGCTCTCTGCACAATATTCTCTTCCTCTTAGCTCTCTAAATTTTCTTCAGTTATCTTGCTGACTTTTTCTTCTACCTCACTTTTCACAACTCTTCTTGTAACCTCTTCTCCTCTCATTTATTTATTTCTAGACATTTCTATCCATTACCATGGCTTCCATCACTATTAAACTAAATATCTAAGTCCTCTTTCTTATCCTAACACTGTGATGCTGCTAAACATCCTACAGATCACAGGACATCCCCACAACACAGAATTATTTGGCCCCAAATGTAAATAATAACAAGTCTGAGAAACCCTAATCTGTGCTGTTCCAGCTGTCTGGACCACTTTTCCACTCTCTTCCCCTACTGTACTCCTCCTCCAAATTCCCACTTCTTTCTCAGTTATTTCCTTAAATGTCACTTCCTATGGGAAATGTCCTTAACCACTCCAACTAGGTTAACTACCATGACACCTAGTAATGGTGTCACTGGTATAATCACTTAAGATATATTTTCCTGCTACAATGTAAAGGGTCAAATCTATCCACTCACTATTTTGTTTCCTAGCACCTTTAACTCCATATATCTATTAATATCTTGACCATGGGTTTTAAAAAATAGAACTTTACTGAGAATATTTTAGAAAGCAGATGTATCTCTTAGCCTCAATTTCCTCAGTTATAAACTAGTAATGTTAACATCTATTTTCCCTACCTCACAGTTATTCATGTTCAAATGACCAGAAATATGAACATTAATAAGTATTAATGTTCAAATGACTTACATTGAAAGTCCTAGGTCCTGAGCAAACTATGATGGTCACCTTAAGTACAAAATATTTTTTTAATTTCAATTTTGTTAAAGAAATACTTTATTATTTTTTAAAAGTATCTAGAGTAGTTCTGAGCCTTTAGAAAATCCTTAATGGTGTTCATTTCTATAATCATTATCATAATGGCACTCTATTATTGCTTCAGGTATCTTTAGAAAAATAGGCTATATAGCCTAACCAAAATCACTTATTTTCACTTTATCGACAAAATCTACACCTGAATGTGTCAGGTACTCTTCTGAGGATAAAACAGAAGACTTGAGATACATTTTTCTATTATTCTATAAAGCAAGGTCCGCCATACACATGCTACATCAGCTGACAGTTGGCTAGTACACCAGCTCTACCAAAGCGGTAGACAAAACACTTGAGAAAAGTTACTTAAATTCCCTGTTGACATAAACTTCAGTCAACTGAAGCATATTTCTAAGTCAATATGCTTGCACTTTCACAATTGTTCATCTAATAAAGAGCTATTATTTCATTGATAAAGAGAGCAACCTCGAGAATTTTATTATATAACTAGCCATTAACTGCATTAAAAACACTGGTGGGAAGAAATTGGTCTTTTCAGAAGATTGGGGCTTTATTTTTTTTTCCTTACGATAATATGCTTGCATCATTTCACCAAACTAATGGAGCTACAATTGACCTCAGGTCCAGATTTACCACCCAACTCAGTGTCATGTGCCCTAGTTCAGCGGCGCCTCTTTTTTAGTTAACGTGATAATGAAGGCCTTATCATGTGCTTAATTAGCCATGCAATCCCTAATGGCAGTCTAACTCATTTAGATAAAGTCAGTTTGCTGATCTGTGGTTTGGTTGGGGGCTGGTAGGAGGAGGGGAGTCTAGGGATAAAGTGAGGGGGGATGGTATAATGTGCCCTTTCTTCCTAGCTCCCACCTCCACCATCCACAACCCCCCTCATTGAAGAAGTGGTCAGGAGAGTGAGTAACAGTGGTTCTCAACCTTCCTAATGCCGCGACCCTTTAATACAGTTTCTCATGTTGTGGTGACCCCCAACCATAAAATTATTTTCGTTGCTACTTCATAACTGTAATTTTGCTACTGTTATGAATCGTAATGTAAATATCTGATATGCAGGATGTATTTTCATTGTTTGCGACCCACAGGTTGAGAACCGCTGGACATACACACACACACACACACACACACACACACTCACCCACACGAGTGGTTAAAACAAACCATAATATTGAAACAAACCACAACATAACATTTGGGCTTCTTGATAACTATTAAAGGTTTTGTCTAAACAGGTATATTCCAAATAGCAATTCTTTCCATAAACTTAGCATTGGGCTTTCTATTTACTCTTAAGTGGAAATTTCTTTGATCAGTAATGGTCTTTTTTTACAATAGCTTAAACATCTTATGTTAGGTATGGATAATTGAAAAATCACCTCTCCTAGGTTAATTGGAAGTTGTTCAGTAGGTCCATGCAAAGAACCATTAGCTGCCCCAAGTATAACTTAGCTCTATCTGACGACCTCTGTCATTCAAGAAGCTCCTAATAAATAACATTTATTTCTATATTTGCCAACAAGAGTGATTAACATTTACTGATCAGTTTGCAATATAGTATAGCAGATGTAAAACAGAAGAAATGAAAGTAATCTTACCTCATTCTTAAGCTTGCTTCCAGAAAACCTTAAAAATCAGTATATTTTCCGTTAGTTAAAAATATACATATACAGTTATAGTTATCAAGAAAATGCAGAAAACCTACAAAATAGCATACTATGATTAGTGAAATAAATCTGGAGAAATTTATTTGATGTTCAAAGAGATCCAAACATATTTTTCAACTTAATAAAAAATAATTCTACTAAGGAAAAGTAAAATTAAGAATATGTAGGGAAGTCTGGTAAGATGTGAGGCAAGCAAAAAATACTTGATATTAAATATTTGTGTGCTTTCTGGCTATAATTGCACTTTAAAATGGGTAGGTAGTGGCTAGTAAGCCTCCATTATGTCCTTGGTAATATCTGAGTTCATCTTAGCAAGACTCAGGTGACCACATTTATTTTTTTCCATAGGACACTTAACTTTTAAAATAATTCATTCTTTGAGAGCTAAGAGCAATTACTGATAAGTCACCAAGGCAATCTCAGATGTAGATTTAATTATTCTGAGCACTAGAATTTTAAAAATAATAATTGTATACATCATGGGTTTCACTGAATGTCACTTCACTTGTGAATTACCTCCTCCTGAGAGTTAATGGCAGATCAGAGCAAATGTGTTCTTTACATTCATTTGTGTTTTTCCTTTCACAGAGACTCAAAAAGGTCAGTAGTTTTATCTTAGTAAGGTAAGCGGGTAGTCAGGACATATGTGATTAGAGACAATTGTAATAAACTTTTCATCTGTGTAAGGTACTGGTCAAGCACATCGATATTTAAACAGGTTGTCTCTTAGCAAAAGAAAAACACACTTACAATTTCTGCCTTTATTTTTACTGAATCCAGCCTGAAAACAGATTCAGCCTTATGACTAAATACTAATTTAAAAGCAACTCTGCTTCCCTGATTTTTTTGTTTATCTCTCTGAAACACCTGTTTCACCATTAATTTGTCATTAATGATGTGATTTATAAAAATTGTTCAGTAATCTAGACCATATCACAGAAATGTCCATACGAAGTTGTAATTAAGGTCTGATGCTTAAAATAAAACATTTTTATAAGTAAAATTAGTAAGTCATTCTATTCAATAGATATCATGCATATTTAAAGAAAGGCCGAGAATTAGTTTGAAGATATTAGAACTCTACCTTGTCAGGCCCTTTCCAGAGTAAACGGAGTGGTAATATGCACTGCTTTCTTTGATGCCAATCCCATAATAATGATACCTAGAACAAGGACAGGAACCAGCCATGTGTTAATGTCGCAGTTTATGAAAGGAAAAAGGATACTGAAGTATAATTGAAATAAAGCTCAAGTAAGAACTGAAACCCAATGAGCACCTTCCTTTCCTGGTTTTTTTTTCAAGCAACATCTTAATATGCTAAATCCCTCTTTGATGGTAACTAATCCTACTTGTTTAAAATCTATTTAAAATGTACTTTTGGCTCTTGACTTGATAAAGACAGAAAAATCACCTACCGCCAATTCCTTCAAACCTTTAAAAAGTTAGGTTTCAAAGCAAAAAAACAAAGTAATTGTAGGCACTTAAATTTGTAAATGTATGCATTGGCTCTAAGTATATAGAATGTATCTATTTGCAAATGGCTCTATTCAGTTTGAATTTAATCAATTGAATAAAAAATGGTAGGTTTCCTTTGTAGTGTATCTATTAGATGAAGAAAACAGTATGACATTACATGTGAGGAAGACATTGATACCATGCATAGGAATATGTATAAAGCATGTGACCCTTTAAAAGTTGTTTCTCGTGTGGAATGAGAAGCCGAATTCACTATCATTTTCACTTCAGGCTTTTGTGCAATAATGGGGGCGGGTACTATGTCATGAATCAATGGAAATATGAGCCACAGAATGTGTTACCTATGTATTACTATCAGAATCACTTGTTCTCCATAGATAACTTGTGCTTTCCTACCTTGGGGCCTTTACTTTGCTGAGCTCTCTCTCCACTGGCAATATTCTTCCTTCGTGCCTCATTTCTTACCCATGCCTCAAGGCATGGCATTCATGCATGAAGCTTTGCCTGATCTCTAGTAAAACTAATTTCTCTTTCCTTTGAACTCCTCTTATGGCCATCTTTATCTCTTGTAGCTTTATACTTCATACCATTGGTATGGGTATACATGGCTTACCTCCCCTACTAAATTATAAGATTTGGAGGAAGAGAATTGTATCTTTCCTTTCATTGTGTTCCCATTAGACATTACTGTAAAGAAAAAAAAAACTCATTTATTGATGAATCAATGTACCTTGCTAAAAATTTAGAAACTGATAAAACACAAATTATCTTACAGCCAATAGTTTTCAACAACCTCCTCCTAGCACTGTGTATTTCCAGTTCACCAGTAAAATACTGGGGTTGAACAAATGTTGTATACCTAACAATGTGTATAAAGGGCATGGAATCAGTATATTTAGGTGGGAAGAATGTCATTAGGAATATAAATATCTCTTTTGCAATGACCATTGTAAACTTCAGCACGTTTCATATCCAGTTTTTTTCTGGAGCTGATAATATAACTTTCCTCCTTTAAGCTTCCTTTTAGTCTAACTAGGTACATGTCATGATCCGAGTGATGAGTCAGTGTCTTTGAGAACAGAGAAGAGATAACAAATGAGCAGCTCTCTGTCCTCCTAGCAGCTAAAAGCGAACCTCATAAAAGTGGGAAGGGCCATTTCATGCAACGTTTACATGGATTTTTCCTCTCACTTGCAACATTTTTTAGCACTATTTTGTTGTTAATACTTTTCCCTAAAATAAACTTGCTAGGAAATATGTGCCAGAAATATTCTAGCATAACAAAAACATATGCTGGTGCACGTTAAATAAAAAGGTGAAGTTTTCACTGTTTAATTTATATACCACTACCTGATGCCTATTCTATAGGTTACGCTGAATAAAGATTCCCAAACATTCCATAGTTCTTTCTCTAAATCTTTTTTTTATCAATTTTTAATAAAGAAGATAAATAATAAATGCTCTAAAATCCTGGGTATGATTAGCTAATTCCTTTAAGAAAATGTTTTCATAACCCAAGTAGTCTTTGTGAACTAACAAAATTGTACTCATTCATTAGCATCAACTGTCCTTAGACTTTTATTAGAAATAGACAATTATTCATTAGTTTTTATGTCTACATTTTAAAGTTAATGTTATAAAATATACAATATTTTAATAGGACAAATGCAATTATTGCTGCTCTTTTTTACTACTAAAATATTTACATTGCATCTAATACTTTTCTTCATTTGCTGATCTATTTATACCTTCTTCTTTTCCATTTCAGTCATTATATAGAATTCCTGAAACATATGTTCCCACTGAGCAAGTAGCCCTGATGTTCGTTTACACTACACAAATGATAACTGATAAGGAAATGATGGGATTAAGCTGTTCAGGGACTTGCAATAACTTACTATGATAAGAGCAGCTGCCATATCAGTTTTATTAACCCACTAAATCACCACTAATAAATAAGATAATAGCTTTTGTCCATCATGTCTGAAAACCAAGATTCAACTGATCAAAGTCTATAAGAAATTAAAATGTAACTTCAAATCAAACAGTCTACCTTTGCATGAAATCTACTCAACTGTGTTCTCCCTTGCTCCTCTGAGTTATTCTGAGCATGGTGGGATATGGGCTCTTTTTACTCAGAACTGTATCCCTAGGGTTTAGTCAGCTTCAAGACACTCAGTTAAATGCTTATTACGTACATAAATATTAATAGTGGATGTTTTTTGACACCATGTATTCTATCTTACTATTCTTTGAATCTCAAAAACTCTTTTTTAACACCATGCTTTATATATCAATATAAATAAGAATGATTGCTCATTCTTGATATAACACACTTATACATAAAATAAGCAATACTTTTCATTACTCTTTTGTACCTATAGAATGTTGTTTTATTTATTCAAAATCTAAATTTTAAAAAGATTTCAAAGAAAAATAATCAGTATATATTTTTGGTATCCGTTGCAAATCAAAGAGAAAAGAAGAAAAAGCCCAAAAGCAAAGTCAGTTTTTATCTGAGTGTTAAGAATGGGAAGAATCTATTGGGGATATTGGTTTTCTTGGCAGGAAGGGTGATGGTGAGAGTGAAGGAAGGGATGGAGAGCTGAGATGCTAATGTTGCCTGCAACTAGGCTGGCTTTGTCCTAAAAACACACTTAGGTTAGATGCGCTAGGCCAGGGTGAGGCTTTCTGACCCCAAGTGCTAATCGTTAGAGACCCTTTTTCATAACCTTTGGCAGCAATGGCTTCTTATGAGGAACATTGACTGGCACTGGAATCAATTTCAATTGTTCCTAATTTTGACAGTGGGCTCTACATAGTGATTCTGTCCATTTGTTTTTGTTGTTGTTTTTAACACATCTGTTTTTTTAAAAAAATATTTCCTCTCTTTATTTTGGTTGGATAATTTTTGACTCATTTTATTTAGTTAAACTGTTCATGTCTTTTAACTTTTGATGAGGGAAAGAGATGAGTTGTGAGGACTAACCTTTTTTTATTATTTTAATCCTCACCCGAGGATATTTTTCCATTGATTTTTGTTGTTGTTGTTGTTGTTAGAGTTGAAGAGAGAAGGAAAGACAGAGAGAAATATCGGTGTGAGAGAAACACATCCATTGGTTGCCTGCACGTGCCCTGACCAGGGCAGGGGCAGGGGAGGAGCCTGCAACCGAGGTACCTGTCCTTGACTGGTATTGGACCCTGGACCCTTCCATCCACAGGCCAATGTTCTATCCACTGAGCCAAACCAGCTAGGGCAGGATTAACCATTTTATAACACAGTTATGTCAGAACTTAGAAAAACAGAACTTGAAAATAAACACCGAATTCACTCCTATTTTTTCAACTCTATTAACCATCACTTTGTCACCATATATTAGTGTTTCCCAGACTTTTGGATTTCATACATGGACCAGTAAAATCTGGAAAGTGACATTATTCCATGGACCCTAAAAGCACGTAAGGACAGTTTTAGAAGTGGTTCATCTTGTGCCCACAATACAGAAGAATCTTTTAGGTTAATCATCATCTAAAATAAATTATGTCTGACAGACCCAAATGAAATAATTGGACATACTATAGCATAGTCTATAAGAATTTGTAAAAAATTGAGAACTTATATTTTTAAATGACCATCATTAATATATTCTAATATGTAATCCACAAAGGTTCAAATAAATTAATACCCAACTTACTTATATTTTGAAATAATATAAATAAATATTCAGTAATAATACATTTAGGGCATTATGCTAAATACTACAGTAAAATAAATTTTACAAAATTACTAGTAAAATTGGGAGAAATTATAAATTCCTGTTTTTCCAAAATATGTTTACATCTTCATTTATATTTCTGGTTCATCATTTGTTCATATTTCTAGAGACATAAAAACATCTTTCATAAAAAGTAAATTTTTGAAATATTAAACAGCCATTAGAAATGATGATTGTAAAGATACTATACCAACATATAGGAATGTTTAGGACAAAATTAAAGGCAGAAAGCAAAATTGTGTTTGTACTACAAATTTGCTTTTACATGAAATATAAATATATTTCAATAAACATAAAATAGTTAAAAATGCCTTATGATTGAAGCTTGAGAAAATGTTAGCTCTTTGAGAAAGAATCCAATAAAAATAATAAAAGTCCAATAAAAAATAAAATTTTAAAACTTAGATCAGAAAAAAAACTTCAAAAAAAAACAAAAGTTCAATTAAACAATTGTTTTCTTGATATGACTGATATCAGAAAGAGGTAGGCTTTACTAGTTGCCAAAGCTCAAGCTGTAGAGCCAAATAGACCTTGACTTACATGCCAATATTGTTATTTTATAGTATCTGTGTGGGCTTGAGCAAGTCAATAATCTTAACTGCAGTTTCCTGATTTGTAAAACACAGGAATTCCAATCTTGTATTGTCATTGTAAGGATTACTGTGTGTGTGTGTGTGTGTGTGTGTGTGTGTATGTGTGTGTTGCTCAATAAATAATAACTTTAACTGCATTGCTGATATTTTGATACATTGGGTTATTAATTTCATATCACTAAGAATATAAAGGTTGAAAACATATTCATTTCTTCATTCCTATACTTTATTTAATTTTCAAAAGAAACCGATGAGGTAGATATGTTATACTTACTTTACTGATGAAAAGCTGAACAATTCATCTAAAGTTATACAGCTTTAAATGAAAGTATGAAATTAAAGCTTAGATTTGTCCAACTTTAAATCTCATGCTCCTAACCACTAAGAAATGCTGCCTTTTGATATGTACCATCTCCTAAAATTAAAATAGAATATTTTGTATATTCTTAGAAATATGTAAAAACAAGAACACTACCTGGCTAAGCATAATTACATCGAAACATTACCAATTACAAGATACACAAACTCTACATTTTGCCATATCTTTTAACATCCTTAGTTTACATGGAAAATTTCATTTTCCCATGATATCAAAATACCAAACATATAATAGCAAGTTATAACAAGCAAATGGCATTTCAGGAAGGTAGAAGAAAATTCAAATTGCTAATGCTTTGTTCTTGGGCATGTCTGCTCTTAGATATTAAACAAATTGCCTGAAGTCACCATGTATCGTTACATAAACCTAAACACTGGAGTCTCCGTGTGTCACAAAGGACAGGGTTAATGATTCATCCCTAATCCTAAAGGCTCCTTCCAGGATTAATTGACTCTCTGCAGCCTGCCTGCCTGCACTCTGTAGGCCTTAGGAAGAGGATTTCTCAGCATCGCTTTGCCTCTTTTTTATTATCTATCTACTTCAAACACAAACTGATCTTTCCTCCACACACAATTCAGCAGAAATCAAATTCAATAGAAATCAGCCAGATAAATTGAGTCAACTTTGAATAAAAGCTGATTTGGTCAGAAGGAAAAAGCTAACATATCTTTCAATCCGACATTTATTTCTCCTTCTCAGGCCACGATACTATTAACATTAATTGGAATCAATTAGATGAATACTAATTAATAATCTATTATGTATTAGACAACAGATAAAATATGAGTAGAAATGAGACAAAGTCTCTATCCTCAAAATACTATCTGTTGAGGGGAAGAAATAAGTTAATTTCACATTAAGATAGGTTCCAACAGATTGCTATGAGATACAAAGAAAGAACCTACAACAAATCAAGAGGCTAAGAAAAGATCCTGAAGAAGAGGAAGTTCATGGGACATGCCTTTAAATGGATAATATTTCAATATGCCCATAGGGAAAAGGTCATTTCAATGGAGGAAGACAGGCTAAACAAAGAAGAGACAGTTGAGGGTGAAGCAATGGGAAAATAATGACAATAATTTGGGGAAAGCATAGGCTACATGCTGAGAAATGAGAACTAGATTATAAAATAGGAAAATGGATTGGGACTAATTCATAATGGACCTTTAATGTCAAAGTGAGAAAAATTTGTCTTTCATAGTAGAAATGATGAGCTGTTGAAAGTTTCTGAGCACGAGAGAGGCATGATTGAATCTGAACGTTAGAAGGTCAATTTAGAAAAAAAATTGTATTGAACAGACTGGAAGAACTGAGTCAAGACCAGGTTATTAAAATGAGAACCAAGAGAGATTTAAGAGAAGTCCAAAAATAGGACCTCTTTTTTTGGCAAGGGACTAAGACAATAGGGTTGCCACTAACCACATGTGGGTATTGACCACTTGCAATGTGATTAGTCTGAGTTGAGATGTGCTGTAAATGTCAAATACACACTAGATCTCAAAAACTTAATAGAAAAAAGAACATAAAATATGTCAGTAATGATTTTTATTTTGATCACATGGTAATCAAATGTTCTGGACATGTTAGATTAAAACATTAAAATCCATTCTATTTGTTCTTTTTTAATGTGGCTGCTACAATTTTTTAAAGCTATTCAGCTGCATTATATTTCATTGGGCAGTGCTGAATTAGATGTTAGGGCAGAAAGAGATGCCAGTGCGCCAGAAAATGAGGTAGGGGAGGAAGAGGACCTGGCAGGGCTGGGACAGAGCCATCGAGGAAGTTTATGTATGTATTTATGTATGTGTTTCCAGGTGCCAAGGACAACGAGTAATGGTAAAAAGTAAGCCATTGGGTTTAATGACCAAATGCTAGTAAAGAAATGGACTAGAACAGAGAAGTGATTCACACTAGGGGAAGTGAGCAGACAGCTACTCTTTCAAGAAACAGCAGAGTCCTGGCCAGTGTGGTTCAGTTGGTGTGGCTCAGTTGGTTGGGGTGTAGTCCCCTGCACCAAATGGTCGTGGGTTCTATTCCCCGTCCAGACACATAATCAGTGTTTCTGTCTCTTTCCCTCTTCCTTCCTCTCTCTCTAAAAAAGTCAATAAGAACATATCCTCAGGTGAGAATTTAAAATATTTTTTTAAAAAAGTAACTAGCAAAGATAAAAAGAATAACAGTAATTAGGAAGAGTGGTATAGTAGGTTTGCGATTATTTTATTTTTATCAACATAAAAGAGATCTGGATATGTTTTTAGGCAGAAGGAAAGGAAAAAACTAAAAACTGAAAAGAGTAAATAACTGATGGACAAGAACCTATAACGGTGGGTTCTACAAAAATTGCCACAAGAGAAAAAATAGCTAAAGTTACCAAGAGAAGGACTATATGACACCTTATTTTATGTGCCTATGTATACACTAGAGATGACCAATGAGGTCATTCGGGCATGCTATTTGTCTTCAAGAGGAAAGAAGGGATTCTAAGAAATTGTTATCTGAAAGAAAACCAGAGAAAGAACCTGAACCATACTTTAACCCCTGGCTTCGGCTTTGCTCTTTAGAAGCATGAGTTCCATTTGGTCACTTACTGAGCTACAAACATTTTCCTTTGCTGACACTGGTGCTTTCAGGAGTGGCTTTAAAATTATGAAAATTATTCATTTAAATTTTTCCATCAGAAAGAATATTATGATTTCTCTGTGTAAGTTTTGCTTTTTAAGCAAACATCCTAAAAACCCATTTATTTTTCTTTTTAGTTCTTACAGTTGTTAAAAGTCTGTCTCATCAAGAAGAAAATACCTGGTTCTATTCACCAATAAAGACTATACTTACAGTATTTTACATTGCATCAATCATCATGCACAAGGTATCATATGTACAGGTGTGATATGTGTTTATTGATGTGTCTTACTTTGAATGGCCTCTTGTTCCAAGCCGTCTTGTCGTTAAGAGGGGAAATTTCTGGCGAATTGTCTAAAAAGAAAGTCAATTACCTTAGTTTTCAGAAAGTGTGTGGTTCTAATTGCAAGTCACCCATAACTAATTCTAAAAAGTAAATCTTGAACTTCAAGTAAATATTTAGTCTAGAAAAGGAATACCATACACATATTGATAAGCAATAATACATAAGCAGAGGCAGGAAGGGACTTCTTTTATGAGATTGTCCTATTTGGAAATCATCTCGATTTCCAAGGCAGATCATACCAATATGTGCTTTTACTTGATGCTACTACCAAGGCAATTATTATTTTATCTACTTAGGGGAAAGATTTAGGTTTCTCATAATAATTCTACCCAGAGGTTTACCAATAATTAAATATCCATCTCCAACCCTGAAAAAATACATGAAACCTTTTCTGTGTGACTGGATCTCCACAGCAGTGTTTTAACTTTTTCCCTGTGTTTCTGTCTCTAAATTCGCTTTAAAAATTAGCATCTGATTAAAGAACTAAAGTCTCTTCTACATAAAGCAGGAGTTTTAATCTGGATTATAGGAGATCCATACTTGATTTCCTAAGGACTCCATGGCAAACTTTATGTCTGTGTTAATTTCTTGGGAAATGGTTTTGTAGTTTTTAACCAGATTCTCAAGGTGTTTCATGACTCCCCAAACTAAAAACTACTGCCATAAGGTGGACTCATGAAATAATAATGCTAAAATGGACATTAAAAGTTGTCTTATTCATCCTCCTTATGTTATAGAAAGAGGGAACTGAATTTTTAAAAAGTTAATTACTTTTCAGAAGGTCTCACAACAAATTATTCACAGTCTAGGCTAAAACCTAAATCACTGGATCACATGCACCATATCATACTATCCCTCATAAACAGATTTTTAAAATAAGGTAATAAACCATTTTATTTTTTCAAATGGAGAAGCTGGACCATAGTATTCATTATTTTCTGGACAACGAGTCCCTCTACAGGATAGAATTTGGATTTCAGTTTATATAAGATGCAATGTTTGAGCCTTAGCTAAGCTTCCTACAGTTTTTTCTGGGATTTCCTAGGTTCTTAGACAATAGAGCATGAGAAGAATTTCAAAGAACAAGACTTTCCCAAGATATCGACAGCATTTCCTTATTCTCAAAATGAGATCAACATATAGAAATATAGTAATGTCCGTTCTATAGAGTCTCATTCTCATCATATAGTTTGGGTCGAAAGAAATGTTTACAAATGAGAGAAATTTAACCCGTTCCATCACACCTTGGAGTTTGAGGTGTAAACATACTCAGAGTGAAATGGAGAATTAAGAGAACTATTTATGTAATAGAATAAAAATATATTGAAAACTCATATACTCAGAATAGCTAAATAATAAACATAATCACCAATTGCATTACAAGATACTTGTCACTTCTACTTAATTTTGCTTCTCATTCAGGCCAGACCACACTCTTTAATAAATCCCTCATAGAAAGGAAATGTCACTGCTCAACTGGAGTTTCCTTTAAGATCGAGTTAAGTCTTCTGATAGCCAGGGTTCTAATACTCAAATATATAGTAGTGCAAGGTAAAACATATAGTTCAAGATAAAACATATAGTATGTAAAGTCAAAGTAAAATATATAGTAGTTCCAGATACAGCTCTTAAGATACTTTGTTTATGCATGAGAAACAAATTTCTTAATATTCTGTATGAAAACTTGTTCAGATGAATTTGTTCCCACGCTGTCTGCCTGACATAACTTTAATTGTAAGGTAGTATAGCCAATATGTGCCACTTACCTTTCCAAAGGTGGCTGCACAGGCTGGCTCCAATTTCTCTTTCCTGCAGAAATCTAAATAGTGTGCATAAAGGATGCACCGTGGTAAGCAAACTCCTTCACATACAATGTAATTCTCTTCAAGCCTAAGGGGAAAGGCAAAAAGTAAGATCAAACATTTTGTTTACTGCTCCTTCCCATTCCCCTTTCATATTGATTTGATGCCCATTTTGAATAGAGATTTTATGCAAACGAGTTCATGAGTAGACATAAGCAGACTTCCTTTATTCAGGATATTATTCAAAATCAGATCACAGGATTAATGTCAGAGGAGCAAGAATCCCAATGAACATCTGCTAGTGCAGTTATAGCATAAGGGCTAACATAAAACCACTCCTGCATGATCCACACCTCAAAGCATAGGTCTTACTTCTATATTAATCCTCACTGTTCAACAGGGTTTGCTCTGTGATATACAAATATTGATGGTGAAATTGAAGATGATGGTTTTTTAAAAGAACGTTATCAATGCTAAAGGGCTGCCAGGCTTCAGGATGGCAAATGCCATACTTTCATTCAAAAATTAGTTCTGAACCCTGCATAGTTAGGGAAGCATGGTGATGCATTTATTTGGAAAATACGTAAGAATAAATTCATTTCACTCAACTCTGAAATGGCACTGATCTATTTCTATCCCACATCTTTTAGCTGTGAACAGTACTATAATTACTTAAAACATTCTGCACACTTGAAACATTATGCAATTCTCTATAGATACATACAAATATGACAAATTCATCTCTATATTATAAATATAATAATATAAACTTTGAAAATATAGAGATAATTCTATTTAATTTGGACATCTATAATTACAATTAAATATAATTTATATAAATGTAATGATATATATTTAAAGGTTACAAATATCTGAACAACAATCAAGAAATCAGAACTTGTAGATTCTATTTCTAGTTTTTCTAACAATTCAGTAGGTGATTTTGGCTAAAACTTACCCATTTTATGTATAGTAAAGTCATAATTATTACTATATGGGAACAATGCAATATAGAGCATACATTCAGATTAAAATTAGGTGGAAGTTTTTAATATCTCTGATTTACATATTCCCAAGGTACATGAGATAAAAGGTAAAGGATATATTCCTCAAGCAGATAAAGCATCAGACATCTATTTTGCTATAAAGAAGGAAAATAAGAACCGAAAACAAAGTAAGATTTGCATACATAAAATCAAACACCTGGTTGACAATGAAAATCTGAGTTAATCAGCCAGATTTTTCACTTTCACTTTCAGTTCTAATTTTTACCATCCCCAATATAATCTATAAACTTAAGGGAAAAATTCTCAAAATACAAATAACTCATATATATATATATATATGACACATTTTTGGCGAAAGGGTGTGGAAAATTTAAATAAAATGACAGGATTTTATAGTTTCAAAAAACATGAATATCACTGAAAACACTCAACTATTTAAAAATTGTATATTAATAACATGCATAGGATGCCTACTTTTCCCCTGGCTGTTTTGATATTGTTGTAGGCATTGCTTTTGTCTTCAAATTACGGAGTAATCCTAGACATGAATACAATTTGGAGTATAACTTTTTAAAAATCATAATGTATTCATATTTATAAAATAAAAACCCAAGTTTGTTTCTATTCACTCAATTTGAACTGAAAAAAACGTGGAAGTGGTCATTCAAAAGACCTCCATAATATATCTGAAATCAAAACATTTTTGCCCCAATTCTCCTAATGAAAATAGTTGTGTCCTAAATATTTCAGATTATCAGCTCAATTATTTACTGCTCTGGTCTTAACCAGTAAGTGTGACATCAGCTTCAATAGTTAAGCCATAACTTTAGAAGATTATTGGCTTATATTTCAAATATTTCAAGGGGTTCAAATATACAATTATAAAAATTTAGTATATAAGACTGTAATTCAGTGTTATAATAAGTAAAAATAAAATTTTACTAGTTTTTTATACTGGGTTTTTTGTATGTTTCTAAGATTTAGATAATACTTTACATATAAACAGAATATGTCACTAATCAGTGAATAGACTTTTTTACTTACTTGCTTATTACTTGGAATTTGGGAGAAAATTTATACTCCTATTTCTTCACACTGTGAGAAGAAGTTTAATATTATATTTTACTTTAAATCATCTTTCTTTTAGATCAATATTACAAAATGTTCTTTATAGAGAAAGCCTACTGATAAATTGTTGGTTTTAAAAGATTTTCCACAAAATCCAATTTGTGATATTTCACTATAATAAATCATATATGACAAGTGCTATAATAATAGTTGAACATTTATTTAAGTTATAGCACAATATCTTAACTGATTTTTCCATGTGTTCTAGTTCAAATGCATTTCATCTTATGGTCCATAGATAGTTTTTCATTTGCCTTCTTTTTTTAATTTGCCCTCTTACGGATAAAGGCAATGTTAAGATCCCTCATCCTTTCAAATTGTTTTTTAAGAGTCGTGTTTTATAAACACAAAGCTCCCAAATCACAAACACATAAGGAGCAAACTGATTTCATGTTAAGCAAATAAGTCATAAAAGCATTCATTACTGCTTACATTTGAATAAATTCTAGTTTTAGCCAGTAATGAACAAAGTGACTGTGGTTTTTATTTGTATTGCAGATCATTTTTCATGGGTATCAAAATATGTCTCTATGCCACTCAGTGGGGGGGAAAAATTAGGTACGTTTCTAATTTGTCTTTTAAACTTCCCACAAAAAGTGTGAGGGAGAGGCAGAATGAGAAAAGCAAAGATTCTGAAGATACTGACTTTGAAAACGCAACAGGCGCGTAGGTAGCCCTATGGGCGAGTCTTACCACTGCAGGGTGAGCTGTGTCTGCTTCTTTTTATCCTTCATCATCTGCGTGATGGTTTTCTTCTGCGACAGGTGTGGGTCCGCTGCTTTGGCTTTGCTGTCGTGACTGTCCGAATCCTCCTCTTCAGAGGAAAAGTTGCCGTTGCTTAAATGCATTTCTGATTGCGAGTTGGAAAGATGATACAGAAAATCAGAATATAAAATTATCAAGTCTCGTAAGGCGCCTGTGCGTCAAACCGGGTGGCTTGGGGGGGGGCGGGAGAAGACCTACGGGAAGTCCCTTCATGTCTAGTTAACAAAGATTTTCCTGGAGGAAAATACGAAGATCCGAACAGAACATGCTACGTATCTGTGCGTTTGCGGTGTGTTTATTTCTGTTACCGGATGCCTTTCATAGACTGCATCCTCATCCCTGTCCCGATTGCATCCCCCGAGGGAGCGGGCACGCACCTGACTTAACTCCGGTCCGCAGCTCCGAGTCGCCTTCCTTCTCCCCGCCGCCCGGCGCGCCTCCCGGCTGCGCCTCGGCCGCCAGGTACACCCTCTCCTCGGGGTAGCCGAGCCGGCCCTTGCTCAGGAGCCGCACACAGCACTCGCCCCGGGCCGCAGCGGGAAGTGGGGGCGACGGCTGTGCCTGCGGGAAGGCGTCCTCCAGCTCCGGGATCTTGGCCATCCTCCCGGCCGCGGGAGACCTGGGCACCGCACTCCGCCGGCTCCCGCGGAACCTCCTGCCCAGGGGCGGGGCGGGGCCGGGCGGGGCTAGAACCAGGCTGCAGGGCGGGG
>NW_005871105.1:1522874-1531536 GCF_000147115.1 Myotis lucifugus | reverse complement strand
CGGGATCCCCCCCGGCGTCGTGGAAGGAGGAAGGCTTTGCACCCCGTACAGCGGCAGGTCGCCTGGGAAGCGGGTGGCCGAGGGACCGCCTTTCCTGCACCGTCTGCGGTCCAGACGGATGCTCAACTCCCAGCTCGCTTCCTCACCCTGCGCCCGCTCGCCGAGGCAATGGAGTCCTGTTTCTCTACATCCCCTCCCCCCCTCCCCCTCCCTTTCTCTCAGCTGGCGCTGGACCCCGAGGACACTCTTCACAACCAACCCAGAAAGGCCAGAGAACGCTCCCCTGTGTTGTCTGGGGAAAGAGCCGCTGTCCCCACCCCTACTCTCAGGAGACATGAGCGATGCGCCGGCCTGGCCGCCTGGACGCTGTGAGCCCAGGCCTGGGAGAGGGGGACCCCAGCGCACCGTTCAGTGATGCAACCTGGGCCGGGGCTTACTCACTCGGGGGCAATCCGAGGGGTTGGTGAGGGCCCTTCTCCGTGACCTGGGGACAGACTCCATTGCATCACAGGAGTCCAGACCGACCTGCTGGGTGCTCAAGGGCTCAGAATCCCAGGCCTCGCTTTCCTGGAGGTTCATTCGCTCCCATGTACCGTATTTTGTTATGTAACCATTTAACCGGGCCCCTGCGGATTCCTCATATCTTATGCCTCTGTGTGGTACGATGGACATTTGTTAAAGTGAAAATGAAATCGCAATACGTATGTATTTCATTTCCAATCCAAAGTGGCAAGAGAGTCGTGTGTGTTGAAAATGATAACGTGTGCTCTCTTGAAGGCGGAGAAATCAGTAGAGATTTGTGGTGGGTGCTGCCTGATTGCCACTGAGGAGCATTGTCTTGCCTAAACAGCCAAGATGATGGGTGTATTTAAACCTTTCCCATTTTTTAGCACCACTTGTTGACGACCAGATGGGATGTGTTCAGGGTGGTATGGCCTGAACCCTACTACTCGTTGAGAAAGGCATTACCTCTCTGTCAAAGGCTTTCTCCTTACCTGGTCCTTCCAGCAGCTGGGTTCAGAGAATGGCAAGTATTAATGTTGCTTAAAGGAAGAATCAGCATCACCTGTGACGAATGAAATGGAAACGTTATTTCCCAGCGTGCAGCCTTTAGGGACTATCCAGGAACAGGAGAAGCACTTTCTGTTTAAAATAACTGCTCAAGCCCGACCAGCCTGACTCAGTGGTTGAGCTTCGACCTATGAACCAGGAGGTCATGGTTCCATTCCTGGTCAGGGCAGGAGCCAGGGTTGCAGGCTCAATCCCCAGTGTGGGGCGTGCAGGAGGCAGCCAATCAATGATTCTCTCATCATTGATGTTTCTATCTCTCTCTCTCCCTCTCCCTTCCTCTCTGAAATCAATAAAAATATAGTAAAAAATAAAATAACTGCTCAACTAGTAGCTCTGACTGGGCCAGAATTCACTATAGTTGTTGCCAAACAGTTACCAGTTTCATGAATAACATTTTTTATCACAATCATTACAAAGATAGGCGTGTGTCTTAAGCTTCGAAAAGGGACTTCAGCTTGAATTGGGGTCCAGAGCTAATAACTCAGCCCTAGACCAGAAGCGTCTCTGTTGAGAAAGTGCTGTTAAACCCATTCAAGTGTCTAGACCAGTAGTTCTCAACCTTCTGGCCCTTTAAATACAGTTCCTCATGTTGTGATCCAACCATAAAATTATTTTCGTTGCTACTTCATAACTGTAATGTTGATACTGTTATGAATCATAATGTAAATATCTGATATGCAGGATGGTCTTAGGCAACCCCTGTGAAAGGGTCGTTCGACCACCAAAGGGGTCATGACCCACAGGTTGAGAACCGCTGGAGTCCACTGGATTTTTTAGGGCTGTGATGAGATATCATCTTGCCTTGTAACTTTCCATACTATAAACCCCAATGAGTGGCTGATGCTAATAACATGTTTATTTGTTGTTCGGTAGCACATAGGTGCTTGTTATATTACTCTCTTTACTTTTCTCTAGATTAAAATTGTTTCAAAGTGAAATTTTGAAAGCAGAATAAGTTTTTTATCTTTAATAAAATTTGCCATATAATTGTTTGTAAATACAAAATATTTACATAATTCTAGGGATACAAATGTACACATAAGATATCTTAAAGCTAGGGAAATATATGTGTTTCTTAATTACAATGTTATTACTGGTAAAAATGGAGAGAGTACATTTAAAATATTTTAATATTCACTTCTCTAGTTATTCACTCTATTTTTTATTGAAAGTTACTTTGTTCAACCTTGACATCCACTGTCTCCAGTAACCTTTGTCCTTCACATGCAAGTAACCACTGACCTCTCTCTCCATTTCCAATAAAAGATGTTTTAATGGTCTTTTTTAAAATATATTTTTATTGATTTTAGAGAGGAAGGGAGAGGGAGATAGAAACATCAATGATGAGAGAGAATCACTGATAGCTGCCTCCTGCACGCCCCCTACTGGGGATTGAGCCTACAACTCAGGCATGTTCCCTGGACCAGAATAGAACGTGGGACCCTTCAGTTTGCAAGCCAATGCTCTATCCACTGAGCCAAACCAGCTAGGGCTAATGGTCTTTTTTAGATTAATATAAAACTACTTGTATGTTTGCAATAGTGAAGAAAGAAAATAGATTAGGTTAGTCCACGTACAAAAGCAAATAATGTATTGTTTTATGTGTATTTGAGAACTGCTTATATAAAGTTATAATAAATACATGTAGTAAATAGCAAAACTATAACTTGCAAATCAAATTAAATATTAAATATAAATGTTAAACAGCAGCTGGTAAATAGTAAATCCCTAGTAAATATTTGTTACAAAAATGAATGGAAAGTGGTGGCAGCCCTCCCTCCCCTCCTCCATGTAACCAAAAGTAAATTATCATGACCTGGGGATTCAAGGGCAGCCTGGGTCCAAGGAGGGCAGGCAGAGGCTTCACAGAGAATGCGACATTTGAACTAGTATTGAAAGACTGGTGTGAATTCAACAGGTGGAAGACAGAAGGAACAGAATGTACAGAACAAAGGCAAGAAAGAACATGACCAATTGGAAAAGCCAGTAGTTGGTGAGACTGAATGATAAGGACCATCATGGGACATGTTGGAACATGAGTTAAGATCAGATCTTGGGAGAAACCAAGATGGCGGCATAGGTTAACACGGGAGTTTGCTGCCTCGAACAACCACTTCAAAAATACAACTAAAAGATGGAACGGACATCATCTAGAACCACAGGAAGGCTGGCTGAGTGGAAGTTCTACAACTAGGAGGAACCGAGAATCAGAGGAGGCGCAGTGCTGAAGTAAAATACTAAGGTGCGGAGTGCACGGGGCGCGGGCTGGTGGCTGAGGGCGCGGTTGACTGTTTCAATCCGGAGGGAGCCTCAGACTCTGAGCTCCAGATCCGGGCGAGTCTCTAGAGACCCAGACTCAAACGGAAGAAGCGGGACTGTCTGGCTTCGGTCCCTCCGAGGTTTGCAGCTGTTGCTGGGACAGAGAGGCAGAGCCCCTGGGGACGGACTGAGAGCAGCCATAACTGCTCCCTCCTCCGCCCTGTTGATCCCGTGGGACCCGCCCCGCCCAAGCCCTGCACAGAGGCATTTGCCGGATAGCCTCAGGCAAAGGCTAGATTAGCACCTCCCTAGAGGACAGAAGTTCTCCCACTGCAAACACAGCTGATTCTCACAGCCAGTTGGCCTGGAGGTCAAGTAGTAATTACCTACAACAATCAAGGCTTGACTACAAGACTGCTCACAGAGACCACAAGGGGGTGCACCAAGAGTGTCTACCTCAGGTAATTGGGACACTTAACACGGAAAGCCACTCTATCGACACAGCGAAGCATAAAAAAATGCCAAGACAAAGAAACAGGCCACAAAGGACAGAACCAGAGGAAAGCAGGCTACTGGATATAGAATTCAAGACCACACTTTTGAGGTCTCTCAAGAGGCTTCTAGAGGCTGTCGATAAACTTGATGAGATGTACAGGAAATCTAATGAGACCCTCGATGGTGTGATAAAGGACCAACTAGAAAGTAAGCATACACTGACTGAAATAAAGAATATTATACAGACTCCCAACAGCAGACCAGAGGAGCGCAAGAATCAAGTCAAAGATTTGAAATGCGAGGAAGCAAAAAACACCCAACCGGAAAAGCAAAATGAAAAAAGAATCCGAAAGTGTGAAGATAGTGTAAGGAGCCTCTGGGACAGCTACAAGCGTACCAACATCAGAATAATAGGGGTGCCAGAAGATGAGAGAGAGCAAGATATTGAAAACCTATTTGAAGAAATAATGGCAGAAAACTTCCCCTACTTGGTGAAAGAAATAGATTTACAAGTCCAGGAAGCGCAGAGAACTCCAAACAAAAGGAATCCAAAGAGGACCACACCAAGACACATCATAATTAAAATGCCAAGAGCAAAAGACAAAGAGAGAATCTTAAAAGCAGCAAGAGAAAGAAACTCAGTTACCTACAAGGGAATACCCATACGACTGTCAGCTGATTTCTCAACAGAAACTTTGCAGGCCAGAAGGGAGTGGCAAGAAATATTCAAAGTGATGAATACCAAGAACCTACAACCAAGAGTACTTTATCCAGCAAAGCTATCATTCAGAATTGAAGGTCAGATAAAGAGCTTCACAGATAAGGAAAAGCTAAAGGAGTTCATCACCACCAAACCAGTATTATATGAAATGCTGAAAGGTATCCTTTAAGAAGAGGAAGAAGAAGAAAAAGGTAAAGATACAAATTATGAACAACAAATACGCATCTATCAACAAGTGAATCTAAGAATCAAGTGAATAAATAATCTGATGAACAGAATGAACTGGTGATTATAATAGAATCAGGGACATAGAAAGGGAATGGACTGACTATGCTTGGGGGGGAAAGGGGTGTGGGAAATCGGGGAAGAGACTGGACAAAAATCATGCACCTATGGATGAGGACAGTGGGTGGGGAGTGAGGGCGGAGGGTGGGGTGGGAACTGGGAGGAGGGGAGTTATGGGGGGAAAAAAAGAGGAACAAATGTAATAATCTGAACAATAAAGATTTAATTATTTAAAAAAAATCAGATCTTGAGGGGCTTGTTCAAGCGAAGAAATGTATACTTTATTATCTAATCTAATAAAAGACAAACGTGCAAATTGATCATACCTTTGCTACACCTTAAGCCACACCCACCAGCCAATCAGAGCAACTATATGCAAATTAACCCAACCAAGATGGCAGCCGGCAGCCACGGAGCTAAAGTGACCAGGAGGCTTGGTTGCTCCAGTGATAGAGGAAGCCAAGCTTCCTGGCTGGCTCTGAGCTCCACTCAAAGCAACAAAGTTTCAATTATAGAAGATAAATAAACCCCAGATACCTGCTTTCAGCCTGCCGTGGCCACTGAGCTGGAGTGAGCAGGAGCCGGCTCTGAGCTCCACTGAAGGCAACCAAGTTTCAATTATAGAAGGTAAATAAATCCCAGAAAAAAAGAAAAAAAGGAGAGGCTGGGAGCTTCCATCACCGGGGGGCTTGGCCAGCCTGAAAATGGCCCTCAGCCCCTCACTCAGACTGGCCAGGCACCCCAGTGGGGACCCCCACCCTAAAGGGGGTGTGGCCAGCCTGCAAACACCCATCAGCCCCTCACCTAGGCTGGCAGGCACCCCAGCAGGACTCCCACCCTGATCCAGGACACCTTTCAGGGCAAACCAGCCGGCCCCCTCCCGTGCACCAGGCCTCTATCCTATATAATAAAAGGGTAATATGCAAATTGACCCTAACAGCAGAACAACTGGGAATGACTGGTCACTATGACACACACTGACCACCAGGGGGCAGACGCTCAATGCAGGAGCTGCCCCCTGGTGGTCAGTGCGCTCCCACAGGGAGAGCTCTGCTCAGCCACAAGCCAGGCTGGCGGCTGCCAGCACAGCAGTGGTGGTAGGAGCCTCTCCTGCCTCTTCAGCAGCGCTAAGGATGTCCGACTGCAGCTTAGGCCTGCTCCCCACTGGCAAGTGGACATCCCCCGAGGGCTCCCGGGCTGCCAGAGTGATGTCTGACTGCCATCTTAGGCCCAATTCCCCAGGGAGCGGGCCTAAACCAGCAGGTGGTCATCCCCCAAGGGGTCCCAGACTGCGAGAGGGCACAGGCCAGGCTGAGGGACCCCCCCGAGTGCACAAACTTTTGTGCACCAGGCCTCTAGTAACTAATAACAATAAATCATTGAGGGGTTTTAGGAAGAAAAACATCATAAAGAATGAGTGGATTGTGGATTGATAAAACAAAGGCTTGAACTAGGGCAATTGCAATGAAGGCAAAAAGAAAGCAGTGATTCAAGACATATTGAGGATGCATACATAGTGATTGTGATGGATCTGTTGCAGTATTGGTCCCCAATGATTCCGGCACCCTACACCCATGCCTTTGGGTAACCCCCTCCTATGTTGACTCTGAATTTAGTTATTAGCAAACATGCAAGCAGAGGCTTGAAAAGTACTTACACACTGGGGCTTCACTTCTCTTGCCGATGCTAGAAACCCTGAGACCGCCACCATGTGGCCAAGCCTGGGTTAATTTGCTAGAGTCACCAAACCCATCACTCCAGCTGACAGCCAGAATTAATCAAAAGCTAGAACCAACTGCCAGATGGGTGAGTGATGTACATGAAGCCACTTTAAAATAAACAGACGACTGAAGCTGACTTGCTAGCTGAGTGCAGCTTCATGGGGAGTCCTGGTGAAAGCCAGCCCAGCTGAGCTCAACCCAAATTGCTGACCCCACAGAACTGTGTACTAATAAATGATTGTTATTTTAAGCTATTTGAATCTTGGATGGCTTGTTACACAGCAAAAACTAACTGATGCAGTAATGGATTGGTGGCAGCTTACATATCAAAAAAAGTTGGTTGAACTTTTAGAGACTTCGTAGTAGCAGTAGCAAGTGAGAAAAGCAGTTTTTTGGAGAGTGAGTATGGAGCAATTTTTAATTTTTTAAATATATTTTTATTGATTTCAGAGAGGAGTGGAGAGGGAGAGATAGAAACATCAATGATGAGAGAAATTCATTGATTGGCTGCTTCCTGCACACCTCCTACTGGGATGGAGCCCGAAACCCAGGCATGTGCCTTTGACCAGAATCTAATGTGGGACCCTTCAGTCCGCAGGCCGAAGCTCTACCCACTGAGCCAAACCGGCTAAGGCGATTTTTAATTTTTGATGGGATTTTTTTGTGTGTGTTTTTAGATGAAGAAGACTAGAACTCAAAGGTGAGGGATATTTTGAATAATATAACTTCCTTTAAAGGGTTCATATAAAGATCAAATGCAATAGTATACACAAAAACACCAGGTGAAAAATAATTACCTTATAAGTCTGTACATAAGCAGATTATATGTACTTTATTTTCTATTTGACTTCTTAAGGAATTCACACAGGTAGATTTACACATGCAGAAACACATATACATCCCATTTTGGGGAGAAACCAGGGAGTATCCCAGTCCACTCTAAAACAGCACCTGAGAGTTTCTGCCTATAGGTGGCATGTAATTTTCCCAGGCATATCTCTCCTTCCACCCCCAAACCCGGAGAATTCTGCTGTTTGAAATGAAGTGTCTGCACAGAGACACACACTATGGGTATAAACAGAGTAAGGTATTCCAAGTCTAAACCCTTATCCTTCCAAATAAATTAAACATGTTTAAGGGCTACATTCTTCTCTATTTTTGAACATTTTACTTACAGTATTATATACACCACCTATTTTCCTAGTGGCCTTGAGCTGAGGTGTCTATTATTTCAGAAAACAAATTATGTAACAAAATATGCTATTTTTTCCAGCATTTAATTTCAAAGCATAATATGTAGTCTACAAGATGAAGACAAAACAACCGCTGCATGTCATGTCAGTGTTCATTTGGGAGAAACAGCAACCGAATGCTTTTTAGTCCCAACATTCCTATCATAATGAGGCAATAATTGAAATTAAGAGACATATTGTAAGTATGAATTTTAGTCATGTTTTATCTACTATCAGGAATGATATAGAATAAATTAGATCATTTAAAATTTAAAGCAGCATGCATGATTTATCCTAAGTTTGCCCTTATTTTTTGTAATCAATAACTGGCTCCAAACATGTTTTTCTTCTCAGTGTATGACTGTGTATCATTGTACAGTGGTGAAATGTACTCTAAATGGTTCCTTTCCTTACAATTCCTGTTCCTTAAAAATTAAAAGACTTCAGCATTTACTTTTTCTCAGCCTTCCAACTTTTTGTATTTTATAAAAATGACTTGTGAATGTACTGATTGTAATCACTTTGCTGTATATACTAATTTGACTAATAACCGTTAGTAATTTTGATGAATACATTGCCTTTTAAATACAATATTGAAATCAATAACTCTTTTTAGAACTCATGTAATTTCCTCAAACTACACAAGATTAGTTTTGCTTAAATCACTAGTTATGTGACTTGTGACTGAGTGTAATGGATAACTATGCCTCCTAACGCCAGGCTGTGGTTCTAAGACTGTATGTACAGTGCATTTATTTCTCATCTCTCACTGTGCTTGATAGCTTTAAGCCCAATATATCATCTCTACAGAACAGTTTATCAATTGGAGGAGCTGAGTAAATGCTACTTTTTTCCACAACATATTGCTTTCTGGGTGC
>NW_005871105.1:1479524-1522774 GCF_000147115.1 Myotis lucifugus | reverse complement strand
AATATGCTAATTAGACTGGACGTCCGTCCGGATGACCTTTCTATGAAGAGGGTAACCAGCCGTCATGGCAGCGGGGGTCAAGGTCCTTGCAGGAATTTTGTGCATCTGGCCTCTAGTAGTATAATAAGTAAGTAAACATTACGGCAAGAGAAGAGGTAGTTGGTTATATCTAATGCAAGGATTAAAATGGTAGGTCTTGAAGTTGTACTATCTGCAACAGAATTACCTGAAATACATGTGATATATGCAATACACACCTCAGAACCAGAGAATCACTTGAAATAAATTTTATCCATATTACATCATAAACGTATAATATGTCTCACATCAAGACAAGAAAAATTGGCTTGTAGGAGGCATGAGGGGAGATGTGTCCCAGCCATAGTCTAACATCTTAGGGATGCAATAAAGGATGCTTTCAGATGGATCATGATGTAGCATTGGCTCAATCAGAAAGGCAGTGGGGAGGAGAGAGTTAAAGGGAGGAGGAGGGGCAAGTGTGGAGGGCAGGATGAAGAATGAGAATGTGGCCCTAACTGGTTTGGCTCAGTGGATAGAGCGTCGCCTGAGGACTGAAGGGTCCCAGGTTTGATTCTGGTCAAGGGTATATACCTTGGTTGCGGGCACATCCCCAGCATAGGGTGTGCAGGAGGCAGCTGATCAATGTTTCTCATCGATGTTTCTAACTCTCTATCCCTCTCCCTTCCTCTCTGTAAAAAATCAATAAAATATTTTTTTTTTTTTAAAAAGAAAGAGAACGTGATCACAGGCTCTCAGTAGTCTCAACAGCGCTTTCCTGGTTTGGTTTTTTGTGCCATGGTACATGTAGGTCATGAAGGATAATGTTACCCCAGCACACTGGGGTAAACACATAAGC
Source organism: Myotis lucifugus (assembly GCF_000147115.1). NCBI lineage: Eukaryota > Metazoa > Chordata > Mammalia > Chiroptera > Vespertilionidae > Myotis > Myotis lucifugus. Next base: position 1,521,897 of record NW_005871105.1, on the reverse strand, counting down.
CTGCTCACAGGAAGAGGGAAGCTACCAAAGATGCTGAACACCCAAAGGAGATAAGGAATCGCATTGGGGTCACCCTGTTGAGGAAGTGCTCCAAGGAATATCCATCACTTCTCTGTTTGTGTGTTCAGCACTACGTGCTCTTAGCAATGCCTGGGCACTCACTGGTTTTGTTCCTCTACTTTGAATAACAAGAAGGCTACCACCGGTAAGTTGCTGGGTCATTCTCCTGCTCCTTGTAAAGGAGCATATGGGATATTCTCCATTTACACCACCAGTAAATACTATTAAAGGAATATGGCATTATATGTAGGATATTTTTCTTGATTATTGTATGTTATTTACATTTGAAGGAAATAAATAATTTAATAATTGTTGCATTAGAAAGCATATACAATTTACATATCTTGTATTTCCAGTTAGCCATTTATGATGATGTGAAGTGAAATTTTAAGAGAATTTTTATTATTCCACAGAAAATTACAAAATATAATATAAATATAAAATAAGAAAATGAAAAATATAGAGAAAGGCAATAGAATCCATTTTTATCCTTAAATCAAAATGTTTTGTTGATCATGTTCCATCCTAAAAAAAAAATCAGCCCAGCTGGTGTGGCTCAGTGGTTGAGCATTGCTATATGAACCAGGAGGTCATGGTTCAATTCCCAGTTAGGTTTGATTCCAGTCAGCATTGTGGGCTCAATCTGATCCCCAGTGTGGGGAATGCCGGAGGTAGCCAATCAATGATTCTCACCATTGATGTTTCTATCTCTCTCTCCCTCTCCCTTCCTCTCTGAAATCAATAAAAATATATTTTAAAAACAATCATACATTTTAGGTTAAAAAATAAAGTGGGGAGAACGCAACAATAAGGGATAGAGGAGTCAAAAAGTGGCTTTCATAGTTACTTTTATAAAACCAAAAATAGTTTAAAACATCAAATTATTATTTCAAATAAAAATGCTTATTGATTATTTTTCTAAATTCTCTGATACTAAAAATGTGAGTTTCCATATATACATAGGTCAAACTATGTTGAATTTTAGCAATATATCTTTCAATACCAATTGGACACATTAAAATAAGTCAGAATATATAACTTGGAAAATAATATATCAACTTAAAATTAAATGGCACACAGTACTAAAAGTAAACTATAGTAACATTTACACTAACATGGAAAGCAAATAATTACACATGATTACACATTTTGGGTTGATTGATTTGTAATTTTTGTTTGCTCACGTCTCCAGAAACAACTCATTGGCAATCAGGGCAACATAAAATCAGATGTAAAACCAAAGTGCACATTAAGCTTATTCACAAACTTACAGTAAATGTGAACTAATTTTTAATTTTATGAACTGAATAAATAACCACTTCATCCTTACAGCATAGCTATTATAACTGCTAATTTATAACTTAAATCCCATTGAAAGGGTAGTTGATTATCTGTTTCTAACTATGAGTTAATTTTGAAAGGAGACGTGAGAGACATAAATGTTAATTGGTCTCTCCAGAGATAGAAAGTCAATTATCAAGATCATTATATGACTTGCTAGTGAACCATATAAGAAAAATTAAACTAATGGAAAATTCTCCTATGACCAGTTTCCATTAAATAATCTATGGATTGCCAGCTGCCTCCAGCATCCACTTAATGTTAGAAATGAGAGGATTGAGACAGACCATTAAAAAAAAGGAAATTGCAAAAGTTGAGACAGGAAGTGATTAAGGTAAAAAGAAAGAGTTTAGTAAAGTCAGGGTCATGGTAAGGATGAGTTCTATTCTGACCCTGTTCTGGGGTATTAATAATTACAAGCCCACAGAGGGAAAAAATAATCCCATGTGCCAACAATATGTATATGTTAGACTTACAATTATATCATCATCACTTGGATGAGACTGAACCCAAATTTTTAAGCTAGAAACATTGGTACTCATTAAAAGTTGTGGAAATATGAATACATGTCATAGATAATTCAAAAGTTAAAATTGTAAAGTGATCTTATTCAAATTCATGACCTTCCAATGTTTTATGAACATTCTTTGTAGCAGGAAATGGAAGGATGTGATGTTTCATCACTTCATTAAGTGAGCAGTAGGCATGAAGTGCTCTTTGTATGGGTAGCTATGTGGGAAGCCCTGTAGGAAACGCAGCTCCCTCCCCATCACAGTGCAGAATGGACTGGCTTGGGGGGAAACTGGAGGCAGAGAGGCCACTTAGGAGGCTGTTGCAATCTTCCAGACACAAGATAATGTGGACCCAATGCTTTAGATTGAGTAAATGATTTGTTCTCTCACCCAGTGATAATGTTTAAAATTATTTCTTCCTTATGCTATATTCACTCAATCAGAGCAGTTTATTATCCTGTGATTTACCATATCGATAAAGCTCTTGAAAAGGACTCCTACATGTAGTCAGTGCTCAGTACACATTAATCATTACCATTATTAGTCGTACATTATATCTTTAAAACTAGGAATTTTCAGATCTTTCACTAATTCAATAATATTATTTAGAGTCACCAGTAGGTGGGGATGTTGAACAATATTTTTCTAGGTTGTCACAAGACCTGTTTCTGACCTGAAAAAAAAACACACCAAAAAAAACCAAGTGGCCTGTGAATAAACATTCGCCCTATTTTATTACATAGTCTTTTTGTAATGGAAAATATTTTCAAAAATTATAAATAATTTTAAAGGCTTCAAAGTAGCTATAAAAATGATTGGATTCAGCCTAGAATGTGAACTCAGGATGCTGGAGAAAGGCCCTCACTGCACGGGTTCAACATTTCAGCCTCCTGCCTCTGAGCTGCCTGGTAGGATCCAAATCAATGTCTCATGTCATTTTGGACTCAGTGCTTTAAGAGTAGATTACGAAATATAAATGATGAACAAGTGCCTGTGTCTGACCCACATGCTAAAAATACTAGAGTAGAGCCTGACTCTATGTACCCTTCTTTTATTAATAATGGCTAGTAAGCAACTACTGCCTCCAGGTGCTAAGCTGGGTCCTTTCCAGACTGGGTATTCTTTAGCCTTCATAACAGTCTTAGGAGGTCAGTATTATTAGCCCAATTTATAAATAGGGGAACTGAAAAATTAAGTTACTTGGTTAGTTAATAGTCATTCAACTATTAGGTGGCAGAGGCAGAATTTTATTTATTTTTTTATTTTATTTTTTAAAATATATTTTTATTGATTTTAGAGAGGAAGGGAGAGGGATAGAGAGATAGAAACATCAATGATGAGAGAGAATCATTGATTGGCTGCCTCCTGCACGCCCCCCACTGGGGATCTAGCCTGCAACCCAGGCATGTGCCCTTGGCCGGAACCGAACCTGGGACCCTTCAGTCTGCAGGCTGACGCTCCATCCACTGAGCCAAACCGGCTAGGGCCAGAGGCAGAATTTTAATTCAGGTCTAGTTAACTCTCATGTTTTGTTTCTCGTTTACCTGATAAGGTATCAAAATTCATTTACTGATTTTTTTTAAAGAGAAACTAACTTAAACATGTGCACTGTTGGTCCCACCTCGATTTAAGTATCTAATTGATGACTTGTCTATGTCTTGTGTTTGGAGTCAATCCTGACTAAACGCCTAAATGAAACTAGCAAATTCTATCTCCTCCAGTGCCAACACGACAATTTAACTCACCCCTTTGAAGTGCAACTTCAGGCTCTTGTAGGGTTTTGTCGGCATCTATGGAACCTGACAGTTTAGCAACAAAAAAACCAAAACAGTGTTTTCCTGCCGTATCCATGAAATTCTCTCCCTGCACTAGTCATTCTGACCTAAATGGGACACTATTTTTTTCTCTGAAACTTTAGGGAATAAGAATGGAGAGGGGTTTGAGAAGACAAGATACAGAGTGTTAGAAAGAATTGTTAACTCGTATGTCTAGCAGAATTCATAAAGCACTTCAAAGCAATAACAGAAAGAGTGAACAGCCTTTTTTTAAATTTTACTTTATTGTTTAAAGTATTACAAATAGTAGTACATATGTCTCCTTTTTTTCCCCATTGACCTTCCCCCGGCCTCCCCTACCCCCGGGCACATGCCCTCACCCCAACCCCCCAGTGTCTGTGTCCATTGGTTGTGCTTATGTGCATGCATACAAGTCCTTCAGTTGATCTTTTAACCACCCCACACCCCACCCCTCCCCACCCCTCCCCACCCCCCGCAAAACTCCCCAGCCTTCCCGCTGTACTTTGGCAGTCTGTTCGATGCTTCTCTGCCTCTGTATCTTTTTGTTCATCAGGTTATAATGTTCTTTATTATCCATAAATGAGTGAGTTCATGTGGTAAATTTTTAAATGGACAAAACACTTAGAACATGCACTTCATAAAGATATCTCCATATGGCTATATCTCTCTAGGCTGAATAAAGTTTGAGACATGAGAGCCCTGGGAATGAGTAATAAATAATCTGACTACTTAAATTAACCCAGTGTTTCCAATTTTATTTATATAAACAATTCTTTTATCAAAGGGCAGCTATTCATATCTTCAGGAAGTTTGGGAAACACCTTTTCTCTTCCTCTAGTATAGTGGTTCTCAACCTTCTGGCCCTTTAAATACAGTTCCTCATGTTGTGACCCAACCATAAAATTATTTTTGTTGCTACTTCATAACTGTAATGTTGCTACTGTTATGAATTGTAATGTAAATATCTGATATGCAGGATGGTCTTAGGCGACCCCTGTGAAAGGGTCGTTCAACCGCCAAAGGGGTCGCAACCCACAGGTTGAGAACCGCTGCTCTAGTAGCTTATATAAAATTCTCAGAGGTTCCTGGCACCCAAATAGCAAGTCACCAGACACCTTGCTTTTGCTAGCTAGCATGCTGTCATTCACTGAAATTATGGCTCATCTGTGTTTTGGTTTTTTTTGTATATCCTGGAATTTTTTTCTTAAGTGAAGTTAAGTTTTTTGTTTACTTCATAATCACAAGAAAATGCTTTCATCATTCCTTGTTTACTAGAGCAAATTATAGAGGTTTTAAACTAACCACGAAAATGAAATGTGAAAATACACTAAAAAATAGTAACAGAGTTCAAAAGTGGAAAATGTCCACTATCATTCTTTTTCTGTTGTCCCTTTTCTATCTTTGAAGAGAAATGGAGGAGAAACCCTTTGATCTTTTGCATTTTCCAAGATGGACATATGTTGTTACTGTTAGGTAAACACAAAGACAGAACCATGAAGTTAAAAATAAATGTCGCAGCCACACCTCATTAAAAGTAATATTTACTACATACTTAGAGAAAGGGCAAACAGTTTGCATTTTATCTTTTATCCCATTTTATCTGAATATTCTAGAATAAATATAACAAGACAAAAATATTGAGAAATAATATATAGTTTTCTAGAACTTTTATCTACTTCAAATTTTACCCTCTATAGCAGCGGTTCTCAACCTGTGGGTCGCGACCCCTTTGGGGGCCGAACGACCCTTTCACAGGGGTCGCCTAAGACCATCGGAAAACACATATTGAATACACAATTACATATTTTTTTGTGATTAATCACTATGCTTTAATTATGTTCAATTTGTAACAATGAAAATACATCCTGCATATCAGATATTTACACTGAGATTCATAACAGTAGCAAAATTACAGTTATGAAGTAGCAACGAAAATAATTTTATGGTTGGGGGGTCACCACAATATGAGGAACTGTATTAAAGGGTCCCGGCATTAGGAAGGTTGAGAACCACTGCTCTATAGCCAAGAAATTTGACTTCCTGAATCTGCCACAGCATCCTAATATATCTATAAATAGAAACTGAGAAATGGAAAAAAAAATAGGAATTTTAGAGCTGGCAATTTTCCTAAGTAATTATCTCAGTAAATTCTGTCTGGCTCTACTTTTTAAATATATCCAGAATTTGACTTTCTTCACTGCTACCAGACTCATCGGCGCCAGCATCAACTTGCCTGGGTTATAGCAGCAACAGCTACCAACAGGCCTCCAATCTCATCTCAGTACAGAGATGAAGTGATCCTTTAAACATGTAAATCAGAATATATCACTCGACTACCCCAAACCTTGCAATAACTTCCCATTTCCGAGGAAAAACCGAGGTCCTTACAACGACTTGCAAGGCCCTCCCCTATTGTTTCTCTAATCCACCTCTTACGACTCTCCCCCTTTACTAAAACGCATGGCCCCTCGCTGCTCTGGGTGCTCCCTCTTCAGGCCTTTGCGCTCCCGTCTACCTGGATCACTCTTCCCTCCCTCATCCACCCAGTTCTGTCCCTCACCTTCTTTAAGTCTTAGCTCAAATGTCATTTTCTGTGCAAGGCCTTAACTGACCACTTGCCTGACCACTTCACTGCTTTATTATTCTTTAAACCTCTTAATATCTAATATATTGTAAAACATATATTTTATATAATTGTCTGTCTCCCCCATTACAATATCAAGTTCTCTAGGTATGGGGTTTTCTTTCCTGTTTTGTTCAGTTCTGTTTTCCGGCACCTAGAATAGTGCCAGACACAGAGTAGACACTGAATAGGTATTTATTGAATATGAATATACTATAGGCATGGCTTAATATACTTCTTTCCCAGTAAAGTATCTACAAGCAAATGAAAAATAACTTTGATAGATTGTCTGGTAATTGCCTGAGGCTAATTTAGATAAAGCAAGCCTAGACTAGAATTGTGAGTATAAATGATCCAAGTTCTCTCTACAGTTCTCCAAAGCACTGAATGCTACACAATCAGTTTACCTTTGATAGTAACTTAAGAAATCTGAGATTAGTCTATTCAGCACAAATATATTTATGGCTCATTTGCTTCCAACTCTTATTTTCTACTTTACAGATATAAAGAATTAAATGCACTTATTTCTACAGTATTTGAGGATACATTGATAGATTCAAAGAGCTAAATCAGCGGTTCTCAACCTGTGGGTCGCGACCCCTTTGGGGGTCGAACGACCCTTTCACAGGGGTCGCCTAAGACCATCAGAAAACACATATATAATTACATATTGTTTTTGTGATTAATCACTATGCTTTAATTATGTTCAATTTGTAACAATGAAATTGGGGGTCACCACAACATGAGGAACTGTATTAAAGGGTCGCGGCATTAGGAAGGTTGAGAACCACTGAGCTAAATGAAACTACTGATCCACTGAATCTAACTAGGATTCTATAGAGCAGTCATAAATAGAATTGTTATCTTTCTAAATTAGTTACCTGTTATACTGTCTTCTATCTATGTTTTCAATAGCTCTATTATCTTCTACAAGTAAACTCTGAAAAAAAAACAAAAACGTTCAACTGAAGCAGCCAGATCTGTAATAATTCACTGACCTGGTCCAACCAAATTTGTCTGCCTTTGTTTGAGGGATTAAACCTGTTGATTGTCTGGAATCTCAGATCTTGTCTCTTACACAATGTCCTGATTCCTACTCAAAATTGCCAACCTCTTACTTTTGCCTATACTGATATGAAACCTATTAGTACAAGTATTCCCATTCCTGAGCAATCTTGCAATCTTTTTACTGATAACCTGCTCATATGACATAGTTCTGAGTTTGTTGTCCAGTTACTTATCATTTACTAAGAGCTGCATGTGTGACACATATAAAAAGTTATTTCTCTTTAAAACACAAACATGTGACACTCACATGAACTGTGAACCTGATGAAGTATGTTGAAAACAAGTCGGTAGTGAACAGTCTGTTGGGTCTACAATCAGCCAGGTGCTTACTATACCACCTCATTAGGAGCAGAGAGCAGAGAATGAATCAACAGGGAAATCGGTATCACTGATTCCCCAAACAAATCTTCATTCTGGGGAAAAGCAGTGTGATCTTGGAGTTTCTGCTTTTGGTTTGTGAGTAGTCTTCACCAAATGAGCTTTCAGAGTTCCTCAAAGTGCTGCAGGTTCCTGAAGATACATCCACTCAGCTAAGAAGGGCAGCTAAAGCTGTAATCACCACTTCCGTGCTGTTCCAATATATTCATTCATTTGTCTAACAACTAGTTACTGAGTATCTACCATGTGCTATGCACTGTGTAAGGTACTGGAAATTCAAGTAAACATGTGGACATAATCTCTATCCTTATAGAGCTTTAAAATAAAATGGAGGAGATGGATAATAAACAAAAAACTAACAGTGACAGATACTAATAAATGCTGCGGAGAAAATAAGTTCTCAAGGAAGTGACATTTAAGCAAAAATCAAATACAAGAAGGTTGAAAATACTTTAGCATCGACATCTGCAGAGTAAAAAGGATGATCTTTATACTTTTTCAACTTTGGCCCAACACAGCAACCTGGATAAGAAGGAATAGGTTTACCACCTGTGTAAACATCTGTTGTGTGCGGAATGTTTATTAGGGAATGTGAGGACATACATGGGCATGCGGTTTGTAAATTCCTGAGAAAAGTATATTTTATAAATTATGCACTATTTATATACCATGGAGAAAAGAGAGCTAAGTGGTTGACTTGAACTATGTCCATAGATCTCAAAAAACTGATTGAAAAGTGATAAGTTCACTCAATCAACTAATTATATCAACAGCACTAAAGTGGTGATTTGGTACATTTGTTTTTCTATTGAATTTACAATTTAGCTTGATATTAAAAATAGCTTTCAAGCATATACAACTTGTTATACAAAAGACTAAAACCTTTTCGTTTTTCTATAACTCCAATGAAAATAAAATATAGTTTGCAGTATGAGAAATTTAGTTAACATAAAAAGAAGAATAAGGAACTGATTAGATATTGTTGTAGATCCTTCTGGATTTTTATTTCCTTGCCTATTTTACAATTAGTGATAAAGTGGGTAAAAGAAGTGCTTTTAAGTGAAACTGTAATATCCAAGCTAAGGGAGATGATGAAATGCTACATTACCATTCCATATGAGATTATGAAAGGCAGATCTAAATGGTAACCTATAATATTAAAGTTCTTCCCATAAGTGAGAGAGTTGGGGGCAGGGAGGAATACATATACCTCCAAGTTACAGAAAAAAAATATTATTTTAATAACAATTAGCATTTGCTGTATGGTTGGTGAAAAAAGAATAATGAAAATAGCTATGAAAAATGAACACTTGGGTTGTTCTGGACTAATAAAATCCTATATAGAGACTGGTTCTGCTTAACCTCACCAGGAAACAACCATCCTTCACCTCATTTTGTGGTAAGTAGGTCTGGTCTTTCTAGGGTGGTGATCTGAGTTCTACTCTGAGGGGGAAGAGAAGTGATTTGTGGGTGATAATGCTTTGCTAATATAATCCTTTGAGTTGGTGGAATAAAATGGTGGTGTGTATCAAGCAAATGATGAAGTTATTAGTGGAAGATGAGTGAGGATGACTCAAGTTAGAAATGGGAAACAACAAAGGCAGCATTATAATCTCAGAAAACATCCTGTGTTTCCTGAGGAAGAAGGCTCAAATCTGTTCTAATAGACAGTTCTTAACTTTTCTGGGCATAACACACCCCTTTGATAATCTGATAAAAGCACTGAATGTTCTCCCCCCAAAAAATCCACAGAGGCCATGTTCACTCAAATTTGTATACAACTTTAAGGGATTCACAGGTTCCATGAAGTCCCCTAAGTAGAATAATATTGCTTATGTTGCCTATTAAAGACAATGATCTAATATTAAAGCTACATATTACATTAAAATGCTGAGATAAACTTCGATTATAGACAGGAGTACAGCAGAGAAGATGGTATGTGATGGAGTGTTGCAGTGATAAATGACAATTCACTGTGGGAAAGCACAGTCAAGGGATACTGAGCCAAGGTGAGTCAGGTAAAATGCAAATGCAAGATATTTGAAGAGTCTTTAAACTCATGTAGGTTTATTAAACTTTCTGGACAACTATACTTAACCTGTTTGGGACCTAAGAGGAAATCCTGCCACTGGTGAAAATGGTAAGACTGTAGGAAACATTCGACACTGTGTGAAGAAGTAGAACTTCTCCTCCACATGTCAAAGAAACGATGGCTAATTTGGATGATGAAAAATAGCACAGTAATCACTGTACTCTTTTATTTTCTGAAATTCCTTTAAAGGTGTCTGCTACCCACAAAACAAAACTGGATATATTGGATTTGGAACTGCTTGCTCATGATCTATTCCTTAGTAATCCAATATTTGAAAAAGATTGATTTTAAAGGGTAAAGTTTAGAATTTTAAACTTTTTCATAATGGTACCGAAGTTACTGAGGTTTACCTATCCTCTATAAATTCTAAATTATATCCATAAAATCATGTTAGGTCAGATTCCTAAGCTTTAAGAGCATATAGCCTGAAACCAGTTTTAAATTTATAAAAATCAAATCCACACACTGTGGACATGTCAATGACCCATGGCAGAACTTTCTTGTTCAAAGCAAAACACTATGTCAGACAAGTTCCACCTTGTTTTTAGTTTTGTCCATCACTACAAAAACGATTTATTTCTCTTACTTGTAAACAGGAAGTGATAAATACCTAAACTTAACTGAATTTCATTTTTTAAATAGAGCTTTTTCAAGAAAATAAAAGTAGAATTCTACATAAACAGTTTATGAACTGCATTGACGCTTTTGGGCCTTGAAAAAATGCAAAATTGTCCCTGTGTTTCTCTCCACTTTCCCAGGTATTCCTGCTGTCACACATCTCCCACAAAGGAGTGTGAAGAAGTCTGATGTGTTCTTATTGGTGAAGAGCTGTTTTGACTTTCAGCAAGTATCTGAATACTGAGTGTTTCTGGCCCTTGACACTGTCCTATGCCTTCCATGGTGTTTACAGGGAAAATAGTTACATGTTGTTGGCACTCTGTGAGCTCAATGTTTCCTGAGAACTTGCATGAAGTGAGCAAATGAGTTAGAAACATGGCATTACTGATTGTACTGATTACCTGCTTTGTGATTATTCTTGCTACTTCCCAGCCTTGCCGGACCCCTGATGACTTTGTGGCTGCCACTTCTCCGGGACATATCATGATTGGAGGTTTGTTCGCCATTCATGAAAAAATGCTGTCCTCAGAAGCTTATCCCAGACGACCAGAAATCCAGAAATGTGTTGGGTGAGTAAAGCCTTAAAGAACACAATTAAATTTCAAGCTTACACAGAGAGACCAGGTATGTAAATGTGTACTTGTATTGACATCTAACTCGTTTTAATAAAATCTAAACTCTCATATTTTTAAGTAGTCATAGTCTTGCTATGCTTCCTTAAAAGAGAGATGTTATCAATGCTATGTATATAACTAGCCTCCAAGTGCAGAAGCAATGAATGTTTTTTATTAATAAGTTTATATATATTTTTCCTGAAAAAATCCCAGAAGTCAGCTGAGAAAACCAAGAAGACACTGTAGTCTGTCCATCACAAATATATTTAACATGTTTACATTTCTATCATTCACAATATGGTTTTTGTTTTAAACATGGATCTATTATTTAATCCTTAGTTTAAGACTACATTCAAAATTTTTCTGTATATTAACATTTTTGTCAACATTGCATTTATTTCATTGTTGTTTTTTTATATAATTGTTTTATGATAAATTAAGGCCCTTCCTCAACCCAAAGTGTTCCTTCCTTGTTAAACATCTTACATGTGAAAGCTCGACTATAGAGAAGACATCAGGCACAGCTTAATATGGAAAAGTAAAGGGGGGTAGAGGATGTTTCAAATAGATTTTCTTTAAGGAGAGCAGGATATTTGAATTCTAATTTCAGTTTGGGGGCAAACTAATTTTGTAGACTTAGGCCAATCGCTTAACCAGCGGTTCTCAACCTGTGGGTCGCTACCCCTTTGGCGGTCGAATGACCCTTTCACAGGGGTCGCCTAAGACCATCCTGCATATCAGATATTTACATTACAATTCATAACAGTAGCAACATTACAGTTATGAAGTAGCAACGAAAATAATTTTATGGTTGGGTCACAACATGAGGAACTGTATTTAAAGGGCCAGAAGGCTGAGAACCACTGGCTTAAACTCTTTGAGTTCTAGTTCCCATGTTCTCATCTGTAAAATAAGGGCCTGGAGAACCTCTAAGGATGCAAGTGGCATAAGCTTTTGTAGCTATGGCAATCTGATCCCCATGCTTCCTTTTAACCCTAACGTCCTAATTCTATCTTGATGTTTTTGTGTAAATTTAATCTCCTCATTTCCCCACCCCTTTTTCTTTCTTTATCAAAAAGTACTTAATATTGTATACCAACTATACTTAATTTTTTAAAAGGTATCTACCAACCCCTCTAAGAAGATTTCAGATAAAATGTGATCCCACAGCACATTGAGATTCCTTCCTGGCATTCTACTCAGAAGCTGGTCATGTTGAGCTACTTGTTATCATAATTGTTGATTATCAAAAATACCGGGAACACTCCAAAATAATTAATGAAGATTTTTTTCAGAGCACTAAATTGGTACCCAAAGAAGGACTACAGATTTGAGGCCCACCAATTGTAGGCTAATCATTAAGAATGGAAAACACTAAAGAATTATTTGATCTAATAAGCAAACTTATTCCAGAAAAAAAAATCACTAAATTAAACATCCTTTCACCTTATTGTCACTCTTTGAGAGAAATATTCAATCACCATTAAACAACTATTTATTAAATGCCTACGTCACCGAGGCCCAGTTCTAGGCACTGGGTATACTGGGGTGAATACACCAAAGAGGTCCTGATGCTCATGGAGCTAACGTGTGGGTACTCTGAAAATATTATACATTTTAATTGGCAGATAATTCATTGCTTTAACCTTTCTTCTTTGTGTCTTTCTTTACATTAAAAACTTAATGTAAATTTGTCAAGCTTCACATTTAGGTAATCCACAAGGACAAAAAATGTTATTCAAATAATTTTATATAATTTGTTATATCTCAATTAATTAAAAGGAAACTTTAAAAGAGCAAAACCATGAACAATAATATCCCCCTTTATTCATTTAAAAACATTATTGAACCTGTAGTATGTTTTAGGTTCTTTTTGCAACCTTTTGTACGTGGCAAAGGATGAAATAAGCATAATACAGCGGTTCTCAACCTGTGGGTCGTGACCCCTTTGGCTGTCAAACGACCCTTTCACAGGGGTCGCCTAAGACCATCCTGCATATCAGATATTTACATTACGATTCATAACAGTAGCAACATCACAGTTATGAAGTAGCAACTAAAATAATTTTATGGTTGGGTCACAACATGAGGAACTGTATTTAAAGGGCCAGACGGTTGAGAACCACTGGCATAATAGTAAATAAGTAATCAAACAGCTCAGTGCTCTGGAATAATCACAGACCTAGAAGTCAATTGGAAAAGCCCTCTGACATAAGAAATAGCTAATCCCTTGGAGCCAAAAGAGTGTACTTTACCCAGGAGAAGGCTACTTGGCTTTTATTCAGAGACTGCTTTGTAAGCTTATTTTAAGAGCCTTATTAATCTGATTTTCAGCCACAACAGATTAGAATCAGAAAATTGAAATATAGGCTTGTGAATCTAAAACACAGGTGCTCAGGCAGCAATAAAGTGCTGACATTAAATTCAAAAAGGAAAAATCAAACACATCTTCATACTGCAGAATACTAAACTGAGTGCTCAAAATTATCCCAAAATTCTTTAAGAAAAGGTTAAATCCTGTTCCATAGAATCCACTTGAGAAACTGTGGGATCTTTTGTGTGTGTGTGTGTTGGGGGGAAATCCTTTATTAAAAATATTTTTTATTGATTTCAAAGAGGAAGGGAGATGGAGAGAGAGATAGAAACATCAATGATGAGAGAGAATCATCAATCAGATGCCTCCCCTATGCGCCCTGACCAGGAATCAAATGGTGACCTCCTGGTTCATAGGTCAAAGCTCAACCATTGAGCCATGCTGGCTGGGCTGGGTTTCTATATACCTTTTTAGAAAAGTTTCCATCAAAAATTATTTTTAAATAAATAAAGGTTAGCCCCTTCAAAAGGTAAGTTTCCTTGATCCAGAAACTGTCTATTATAAGGCTGAGATGTGGATAAAGTGAGATATCATGTCTGTAGAAAAGTTAATTTCTGATTTCAAAAAATTCTTCTTTCTCAACAGGTTTGAAATAGCAATGTTTCTTCAAACTCTTGCTATGATACACAGCATCGAGATGATCAATAATTCAACATTATTATCTGGAGTCAAACTGGGGTACGAGATCTATGACACCTGTACTGAAGTGACAGTGGCAATGGCAGCTGCTCTGAGGTTTCTTTCTAAGTTCAACTGCTCCAGAGAAATTGTGGAGGTTAAGTGTAACTATTCCAGCTACATGCCAAGGGTTAAGGCTGTCATAGGGGCTGGCTACTCAGAAATAAGCATGGCTGTCTCCAGGATACTGAGTTTACAGCTCATGCCACAGGTAGGTTTTGTTCTACCTCCCTACATTGGTTTTGATTGCACTCTTTATTATGAAAGGTCAGGGTAATTTGGGAAACTAGTTAGGAAGTTGCTTTTACTTTAAACTTTCCTTTCTCCTAGTCCAAGAAAGGATGTTTCCTATGTGGATCAGATAGCGGACAAAGCACAAAGGGAGTAGTCACTTCTCAGTCTGTCTAGTTTCAGCATGATTTGGGCCAGACACAAACCTTTGAGGAGCTCAACTGCCTTGTTTCTGAAATAATATCAGTCAAGTGCTATAAAGAAAACAGAAGAGAGAGTGAGAAGGAAGGGGGAATGGAGGTCAAGAAGGACTTCTCAAAGAGATAATGTTTGAATGAGAAGGGGCAGCCAAGGGAAGATGGAGGAGGGAAGGACAGTATCTAGGCTTAAAAAAATCATCATGTACAATGTTAACATGTCCAAAGAATAAAAATGGCTAGATCAGGTGAGCAGAAAGGAGCATGGTAAGAAATGCATTTATGGAGAGAGGCAAAGGCCGGGTCATGTAGCATCTTGTAAACTGTGGTCATATTTGCATTTGTTCTGAGTATGATGAGAAAGCTTTGAGCAGACTGTGGAACTACGGCTCTCTCTGTAATGCAAACCAAGAACCAGGAGGTAAGGAAAGGGGTCTCTGAAGAACCAGAAGAGATTTTAGAGAGCCCTGCACTAAGTTCTTGCATCATTGCTCAGAGTCAAGCAACACCTACTAGGCACAGCCGTCTGGAGCTCTTCAACACCATAACTAAAAGATTCTGTCAATTTCCAGGTGAGTTATGAATCAACGGCAGAAATCCTAAGTGACAAAATTCGCTTTCCTTCATTTTTACGAACTGTGCCCAGTGACTTCTACCAAACTAAAGCAATGGCCCACCTGATCCAGAAATCTGGATGGAACTGGATTGGCATCATAACCACAGATGATGACTATGGACGACTGGCTCTCAGCACTTTTGTACTTCAGACCATGGCAAATAACGTGTGCATAGCCTTCAAAGAAGTCCTCCCAGCCTTCCTCTCAGATAACACCATTGAAGTCAGGATCAATCAGACACTGGAGAAAATCATAGCAGAAGCCCACGTTAATGTCATTGTGGTATTTCTGAGGCAATTCCATGTTATCAGTCTCTTCAGTAAAGCCATTGAAAGGAATATAAATAAGCTCTGGATTGCTAGTGATAATTGGTCGACAGCCATCAAGATTACCACCATTCCTAACATTAAAAAGATTGGCAAAGTTGTAGGGTTTGCCTTTAGAAAAGGGAATGTGTCCTCTTTCCAGTCCTTTCTTCAAAATCTGCATATGTTTCCCAGGGATCATAACAAACCCTTAAATGAATATGCCATGCTCTTGTCTGCCTGTGCTTATGTCAAAGACAGTGATTTGAGTCAATGCATTTTCAACCATTCTCAGGGGACTTTGGCCTACAAGGCTAACAAGGATGTAGACAGGAACTTCTCCCTGAGAAATGACTTCCTGTGGGATTACACTGAGCCAGGACTTGTTCACAGTATTCAGCTCGCTGTGTTTGCCCTTGCTTATGCCCTTCGGGATCTGTGCCAAGCTCGAGACTGTAAGAACACCAACGCCTTTCAACCATGGGAGGTACTAACTCACATACCCACGAAAATTCCCCTACCATAATTTCCTCCATTTCTTTCATTGCTTTAATTTGCAGTTAGAAGAAATGCTCTTAGTATTCCTCTTATTAGTCGACACCTTCAGTGTTTGAATAACCTGAATTTCTACCCATTGCTTTTTGTTACTGAAGATAATAGAGTTGTTATTTTACCTTTACTTCCTACTCTGACCCACAAAAGTTGTGTTCTTTCATTTTCCAAGAAGATTCTGTCGATAGTGCTATTTTCCCGGAGTTTATGGATTTCTATCTGATCTAGAGTTTGTCAAGCCTTCATAAGAATTACCTCTTTTCATGCTCTTAACAAACGCAAGATAGACCAGGCATGCTTAATGAGTCTTTTTATCATTACTAAATATTATGGATGAGAAAACTAAGCTAGGAAGTGACAGAAATATGATTCTGGTCTGGGTCATCTGACTCCACACCCTCTACTTTTCATGATGTCTCTGGTGACGTATAGTCCCAAAGCCTCCAGTTATGACTCTGACTTAGGACAGTCTCTCTAGAACTGCAGTCTTCTTCAAATGAACGTTTTAGGTCAATCATAACAGTTCCTATGATATCTCCATTTAAAATGAATCACTAATTGTGTAAAAGACGCCTTTCCCTTTCTTCTCTTTGATTAGTTTGTAGAAACACAAGCTTAATGTGGCCCTATTTAGTGAAAATTTTTCCATTCTGTTTTTTAAATGCCCATGAACAAGTCATTTAAAAGCAAATTGCTGCTTTCTGGTGATAAATTTAACTCATCAAAAACAAATTCCTCAGTATTATGTATTCAAAGCCAAACTTATCTGCCTTGAAGCAGAATCATGTTCCAAAAATATATTTGTTTTAAATTTGGGAATAAAGCTCGATTCTTCTGTTCTTACAAGTGGGAATCCAGGACAGGCTATTTCTACTTTTGTAATTTTTATTTTAAACACCCACAAGCACAAGCTCCAGAGTCTGAGGTGATCAGCTTACATTTGGGTGGATCATGTGATGGTCATAGGGTGTTTTAAATTGTTCATTTTAAAACTAGTTTTCACCTTGGAAATGCAAGGCACAAAACCTAATGAAGAAGTAAGATTAGAAATTAGGGATCTTTTTAAAATTAGAACTCTCTTTAAAGTATATATGCCTAGTATTTGTAAGGTGCCTGTTTGAAACATACTCTTTTTAGTATAAAATGTTTAATAAGGGATTGGTAAAAACTATAAATTAAGTGGACACCATGATGAAACCACAACATAAAAAGCCTCATAAGGAAAGAGAAATACAAATAGCAAGAGCTATTCATCCTCTAAAGGTCTGGGAACGTATTTTACCTCAGGAATAAATCTCAACCCTTCTGAAGAAAAGCCTGGAAATAGTATAATCTAAACAAAATCTGCTAAAATGTTTCATTTAAACACTAGAAGCCCGGGGTTGTCCTTTATGTCACAGGGAGTCTGTTTATCTAGAAACAAACAGAAACAGATTGGAAAGAGGGAGAGAGGATCCTTTGATCATGATGTGAGTGAGCTATGTCTGTGCCATATTCAGTAGGACAAATAATGCAAATAATGTTGTCTTTTTACGAGGCAATCTCCATAGACATTAAACTTTTAAAATCAGCAACATTTAAGGTCACTAATCAAAGCTACATTCCTAAAGATTATTTTTCCACTGGCAAAATTCACTAACATTTAAATAATAGTTTTTGAATGATTTTAGATTTCAAATAACTTTAAAGAATTTCATTTCTCCCAGTATTTGAGGATAATCCTTACTTTGGCTCCACATTTGGTGATATTTGTGAACAGTATTCAGGGACAGCACAATCAATGATTTTGGCTTTCTTTTTAGTATTTTATTTTCCTTTATCTGATGATATACAAGGTGGTAAGTGATGTATGTGGAATGAGAGGAATGTCTAATAATCAAACTTCTATAAATACATTTATTTAGCAAATATTGGTTGGATGTCTCAATGTTCTAGACATGGGGCTTAGTGCTAAAAGTACTATGGAAACTAAGACAATTTTCTCCCTAAAGTTCTCTAGTGAGGCATGCAATCAAGCCATTAGGGGTGGGAAAAAGACCAGTGTGGCCATCCAGGCTAAAATAGGGATGCCTTGTGCTACAGTATGACACCGAGAATGGAGAAACATGTACAGGGAGGCAAAAGTAGGTTTACAGTTGTTGTTATGGAAATAATAAAATAATTAATAAATAATAATACAAGCATCAACTCTAGTTTTGCATACTCATAACTATAAACATACTTTTGTCCCACCCTGTGCATGGTTATTTAAGGGGAAGAATGAAGAGAGCCTTTGGAGAGAAACTGCATGTAAAGGATGATAGATGGAAGTTGCTACAAATGAGTCAAATATTTGAGCAACTGGTGTCATTTGTTGAGGTGGAAAAACAGAGAAGAGTGGAGGTCTGATCAGAGGAAGACATATTTAGCATTGCATTTTGGAGATGTTGAATTGGAAGAACTTATGAGACATCCTACGTAGCAATGGCGGTATGATATTAGTCCAGACATCAGAAGAGACATGTTCAAATAAGAGAGTGATTTTGGAGTGATAACAAAAATAATAACTATAAAATTTTAGGGCCTACTGTACTAAAATTTTATCATCTGTAATTTTTACATTAGGGCAGGTCCACAGGACCCATATTCTTCCCACTCCATCTGAAAGAAGTGACAAGAGGAAGCGTTTCTGGTGACTGACACAATAGTTTAGAGATGGAGGGGACCTCGGTAGTAGGATCTGGCCCATGGTCACCCACATAGCTAGGAGTGAACCCGCCCCAGCTTTAGTCCAGTGGGCTTTTTGCTAAACCACAGAAAAGTTCACGAAAGAAAAAAACATAGGTTGGGTATTGGAGATGCTAGGCTGCTTCCTCTGCTCTTCTGTAGTTTACTCACATAGATACCTGTTTCATAAGCACAGCTTGCTTGTGGAGATGGAGTGAAGCATCAGAGCCCTTAGGGCATCAACTACACCAGCTTATCTGGTGTGGCCTCCTGGACTTGTGTTCTCAAAGGCAGGTTATTAGCATACAGAGGTGAATTAGCTAATAATGGATATGCAAATCCTATTCTCTACATTTTGTAGTGTCAATTTATAGTGAATTTCAGAGTCTAGATGAAAAATAAATACATAATTGGTGGGAAAAGGCATTTAATCAATTAATAGAGTGTTAATGTACAAACTGCACCTTAATGCAGGGCAAATGTTCTATGATATTTAACAAGTAATGAAAAGCACTGTGTTATTTGCCTCCACGCTGTTTCCTGTAAGAACAAACACAGAATTGCACTTATGTACATCGTACAATGTTATCATTATTTACAGAATGTATATGTGTCAGAACTTTACCCTGTAAAACCTAATTAAATACAAGGGAAAAACAGGTGGAAATTATCATTCAAACACAAGAGTGGAAAAGGATATGCTCCCTAAAGAACTGAGTTACTGGGGCTTAGGTGTTTTGCTTAAGGAAGGAACGGGAAAAAAAAAATCAACATACAGGCAGAGGTGGGAATCTTGACAGCAGGCCCTCACTTATTCTTTTATTTTTGTTCCCTCTGTTTTTTTCTTCCACAAAATTGCAAAAATAGGATTTTTTTGTTAATTTCACCAGGTTAAATCTAATATCCTGCTATTTAAATGTAACACTGATGAATTTCCATTCATTACATGAGCTATCAAATCTGTGGGGATGTGTAATAAAATCAGTATACTTAGAGATTTTACTAAAGTGACATTTGGTCATTGAAATGACTGTCACAGCTAATATATTTACCTTAAAATACAACTGGATTTTTTTATATTCTATTGACCCAAAAAAATGAAGGAAAGAAACATTCATAAACAATTAACTGAGATGGAATAAAATAAGAATAATTCTATTCAAATAGAATAATTTTTGCCACGTTTCATAGCTTTTGCACCTAACAAAAGCCACAGGGCATCATAGACCTAGATAATGAGCAGGCCTGGTATGTTCACAAAGGCTATTGACTTAGCCGTGATTATATATCAAGTTAACAGAGGAGCCAGAACTGCAACCTGTTTTCCTCCCCCAATGCCCAGTGTCCTTCCTCTGCAGCACAAGCTCAATGAGGCTGCCTCATTTGTCAGTAACACATTTCCTGTCCTAGTTGCATGGTATTCACTGTACAAGCTGGTTAAAAAAAAACAAGTAATTTTTCATTGCATTTCTATCCCCTCAAGTTAAAAATTATTTAATATTAATATATTAAATGGAATTTAGAAGTCACTGTACTCTGCACTCAATCACTGGAGCAGAGTTGAAGACCATTGGAGATAATAAGATCCACATCTCCCGTGTGACTAACAAAGTATGGACTTAGGGTGGACATTAGCAGTTCCCTTACACGCACCCATCAACCAAACTTCTCTGATGGAGATGCTACTCAGCACATGCCCAAGAGCAGGGTGCTGCTGTTACTGGGCCACCTCCCAGGTTTGTAGCTCGGTCCCCTCAGTCTTCATTTTGGGGAGGTGAGCAGGACAACGACTGGCTTGAATTACCCACTCAGACTGGGCCAAGACCCGGGCCAATTGTGATTCTGGAAAGAAAAGATGCTTTTTGCTACCTTTCCATAGTGACAGATGGCACATTAGTGATTACTTGTGAGTCAGAGAGAAAAAAATAGTGAGAAGACTTTGAATTAATATATTATTAGGTGCAATGGAAAGACCATATAATGAAAGTCAAGATGTGTGTCCTCAGTTAAGTCCCATTGCCTCTTGGCTAGGGGTCCTCATATAAGAAAAGAGGTAAATAATCCCTGTTCAATATGCTTCACCAAGTTGTTATGAAGTAAAACGGTATCACAGATTTGAGTATTAGCAAGTAATATATGCATGTCAGATGACATTGTTAGTTGATAGACTCAATATTTTTATTTGTTTGCATATTGTCCCCATTAATTAATGACAGGTATAATAGGTATTAATATAGCCTTTATTAACCCTTAATCTGTGCCAGATATTGGGCACTCTTTACATTCATAATTATATTTAATCCTTCCCAAAACCCTATAAGGTAGGTTTCATTTACTTCATTTTACAAATGGAGAAGCTGAGGCCTAGGAAAAATTGTAACTGCTGAGATCACACCACTAATTAGATATGGAACCAGAGTTAGAGTCCAGGCATCTGCCCCAGAGGACCCATCCTGAAATTCTGAAATGTGAAAAAATGAATATGCTCAGATTTCAATGTTATGGTCTAGAGAAGCTACCATCCATAAACATTAACTTGCTTCTCAAATTCACAGAGCAAGACTTTGGCATAAATGAGGCTAGAGTTCTCAAATTGCTGTCTAATAGGTAAGAACCTTTGCAACTAGTTACCACACTCACTGATTCGAGATGTCTTTTTTATAATTTGTAGATGATGTTTCTTGTAAGGCAGTGTTATAATTTTAAAATTGATATAATGGATACACTTACAATATTTCTATTAGTGTTTGTTTCTATTCTTCTTTTTTATAGTTACTAGATGTACTGAAAAATGTGACATTCACGGATGAAGGAAAGTCATTTCATTTTGATGCCCATGGGGATATGAATACTGGATATGATGTTGTGTTCTGGAAGGAAGTCAATGGCCACATGACTATCACCAAGATGGCACAATATGACTTGAAGAATGATGTCTTTATCATCACAGACCAGGAAACAAAAAATGAGTTCAGGAATCTTAAGGTAATTGTGTTGTAGGTTGCTTTGTAGCACTCAAATTAATTGGTACCTCAACTGCAAAAGTCCTTGGCCCCACCACCAGGGCCTCCAGTGATCCTATAACCTATTCATTGTCCCCAACTTCTTTCCTTAAATTCCATAGCCAACTTTGTTTTTGTCCCTTGTACACACCCTCAATTCCTCTCTCTCTCTCTTTCTCTCTCTCTCTCTCTCTCTCTCTCTCAGAAAATGTGGTTCACTTTCTTTCTTTCTGTCTTTCCTAAAATGTAACCATCTGCTCTAGCTAGCTGCTCAATGGTTAGAGCAGGGGTCCTCAAACTTTTTAAACAGGGGGCCAGTTCACTGTCCCTCAGACCGTTGGAGGGCCGGACTATAGTTTAAAAAAAACTATGAACAAATTCCTATGCACACTGCACATATCTTATTTTGAAGTAAAAAAACAAAACGGGAACAAATACAATATTTGTATTTGCATGTGGCCCGCGGGCCGTAGTTTGAGGACCCCTGGGTTAGAGCATCAGCCCACGCACCAAAGGGTCGATTCCCAGTCAAGGACATGCACCTGGGCTGCAGATTCTATCCTAGGCCCCAGGAGGCAACCAATTGATGTATTTCTCTCACACCTCTCTCTCGTTCTTGCCCTCCCTCCTTTCCTTCCACTCTCTCTTAAAATAAGCAATGGAAAAAATATCCTCCAGTGAGGATTAATAAAAAATAAAAGACAAAGAGACCCGTTTGCCTTTTTGATGGAAACACCCATAAATAAATATTTCATGGAGGTAGCAAAAACAAATAATACCTGAGATCAGAGAGGTCAGATTTCAAGATCCTCTTGTCAATATGCAGGCTAGTTGGGCTATCACCATTTCTGGTAACTCAGCAGAACCCATAGTCCAAGACATCAGATAACCCTAAATCTATTGACATCCCCAAGCTATCATGTCTCTGCTGTCTCTTATGTGGGGGGATACAAAGGGCCATGTTGCTGGGATTAAAGGTTTCACTGTTATCCCTGTAATGATGTCCGGCTTGTCTCATGGTGAGTCCTGCGGTTGTAGCCGAACATCCTCCAGGAGTGTGGGTACTTCAGATTAAAAGTTTGCTCCGGAGGACCCGTAAGGCAGTTTCACTATCTACAGTATTTTCTTATTTTTTTAGACTTATTCACATTCCTACAGAATGTGAATGACAACACAATCCGATGACACTAGTTTTTAAAAGTGTCAAAATACTATTTAGTAAATGTATCTTTAAATGGAGTCCAAGTTAGTAAAAATAAATCTTTTTAAAAACCTATTTGGGATTTCTTTTCATTTTGCAGCAAATTCAATCCAAATGCTCCAAGGAATGCAGTCCTGGGCAAATGAAGAAAACCACCAGAAGTCAGCACACCTGCTGCTATGAATGTGTGAACTGCCCTGAAAACCACTACAGTAACCAGACGGGTAATTCCAGTCACTGCAACCTGGGCAGTGACATGCCTGGACCACTTCTCTTAGGCTGATATTTTGTTTATATGAAACCCATTTTGGATTATTCTTTCATTTGGGGGGAAAAAAAGCATTTCATTCTTCTCTCCCAGATGAAACAGCAGTGAGATTTCGTTTTATCATGGAATTTGCTCTATTATATCAGCAGACATGCAACCAATACATAGTAAGGATGTGAAAGTAACTTCACATGCAAGGGAAGATGACAAACCCTCAACTGGCTTCCTCTCCAGCATTCTTAAAACAGTGCATGTCCTCTGTCCATTTTTATCCCTGTATCTCCCACACAGACATGCCGACTTGCAGTTGGGGCACAATAGCTATAAACAACCAATGCTGAGTTAACTAAGCCAAGCACGATAGAAATCGATGTATATACAGAGGTTTGCTTACCCGGAAGATCTCACTATTCTTACCCCGAGGCAACAGTGAAGCCTGAAAAAGAACCTTCTGTGAGACAAGGGGGTGAACTATTGACAGAGAGTAGATGCTACTAACTGATCATTTGCCAAACCTGTTAACAATTTGACAACATCAGAGCAATATACACATATTAGAAAACAGGAGTGAGGTCAGCAGCCTTCAGAACCCTGAGAGGAGCTATCAGCACTTTATAAGTCAAGCCTGCTTTAAAAGCATCCTATTCCCTTGTTAATAGTAGCATTCCTATTTGTCCTATAAAAGCTGAGAACCCCAGAGCCCGAATAGCCCCTGAATGCTTATTCCTTTTTCTTATTGGCTCCAAGGAGAAGCATCCCAATGTAAACATTCCAATATCCATGTTCTGTCATCATTTTACAAAAATGCCTTATCCCAAACTGGGCTGTGCTGTGCTGCATAAATAATTAGGTAATTGGACGGGGTGGGGGTGGGGGTGGGGGTGGGCCGGGAGGTTTCCAGGCAAAACAGTATCTACAACTGTTTGCCAAGTGGGATAAATAAAAACACCAAGCGAGTACATAGCATTTATTTCTCATAAAGATGCACCAAGTCTTTCAGGATACAACCTGGGTTGTCTCTTGCTAACCAGGGCAAGTTGCTTCCAAGAACAAGTGTAAAAGACTGAGCACAACTTGGGAGGAAAAGCAAGGATGTAGGCTAATCTGAAAGGATATCATCTCCTGTTCCTCTTGACGTCTCCAGTGCGCAGCCCTTTACACAGGCAAGGCCGGTAACTGCTGGCTGAATGAATAGAATGGCAGGCACTGGCAGCCACGGTAAAGGAAAGACAGGGAAGAAAGGATATTTGTAAGGAAATTGGATTTGGTAAGAGGAGGAAGCTGAAAATGTAGATTATAAATAGAAACACAAGGTTTCTATTTGAGGTGAAGGCGGAAGAGAGCACAGGTGCTGTATAACGCTGAATGGGCACTGTGGAGCGGAAGCAGATGGACGCTCATAGCAAGGCTTCTTAGAAGTAGCCGGGACCCCATCATTAGGGGGTGGAAATGGGGAGCAAATGCAATCACCCTCCCAGAAACTCCATGCTATCAACTATCAGTGCTGCACCTGCAGTCAGAATCAGCATAAATCATTTCCAACCTTATCACTGCGAGTGAGAGGCTCAATGCCACTAACACCCCCTTCCTTCCCGCCAGGGAAAATAAACTTTAACTCTTATCAACTGTCATTGATTACAATCTTGTGTTATCTCGCTTTCAGAGGCGTTGGGGTGACCCAGCCATATTGTCTCTGCTTCTGAAAGAACTGCAGCCTCTTTGACAATAGCAGCTCCCACCACAGTGTCTATAGCCTGATATGCTCCACACAAAGCACCTCATATCTATAATCTCACTGAAGGCAGCACCCCAATGACGCAGAGTCGGTTTTTAGTTTTTAAGAGAACTGCAAATAGGCTCGGAAAATTCAATGAGCTTGTTCAATATTACAGGACTCACAGGTGACAGAGAAAGGGACTTGAGGATATGTCTGATTCTAAATCTTTTATTCTCCACAGAGTCCCCTGAACAGCCATCTATAATAGCAAGTTCACAACAGACTAAAATCTATTCTGAGTACAATAATTTCCTAAAACCCCACAGCCTAGCTGGCTTTTTTTCTTCCTTTTTTTTCTTCCTTTCTTCCTTTTCCCTCGCCTTCATCTGTACTCTCTCACTTTCTTTGGGTTCGGTGCAGGCTTTATTTTAATGAGTAACCATTGTGACCATTATCTATATCCATTTTCTAGTCCAATCTATGGCTGAGAAGAATTCTATTTGTAGAATGCCGGACAATCACCTCGTTTGAATGTTTGCAATGTAACCGAACCTCCTCTGTCTTTCAGACATGGATCACTGCCTTTTATGCAACAACGAAACTCACTGGGCCCCCGTAAAGAGCACCACGTGCTTCGAAAAGGAAGTGGAGTATCTCAGCTGGAATGATGCCCTGGCTGTCCTGCTCCTGGCGCTCTCCCTGCTGGGAATCGTGTTTGTTCTGGCTGTTGGCATAATATTTACAAGAAACCTGAACACGCCCGTTGTGAAATCATCTGGGGGATTAATGGTCTGCTACGTGATCCTCCTCTGTCATGTCCTCACTTTTGCCAGTACCGGCTTTTTCGTCGGAGAACCACAAGACTTCACGTGTAAAACACGGCAGATGCTATTCGGTGTGAGCTTCGCTCTCTGCATCTCCTGCATTTTGACCAAGTCCCTGAAAATACTGCTTGCCTTCAGCTTCGATCCCAAGTTACAGAACTTCCTGAAGTGCCTCTATAAACCGATCCCCATCATCTTCACGTGCACAGGTATCCAGGTGGCCATTTGCACCCTCTGGCTAATCTTTGCAGCCCCTACGGTGGAAGGGAATGTCTCCTTGCCCAGAGTCATTATCCTGGAATGTGAGGAGGGGTCCATCCTTGCCTTTGGCACCATGCTGGGCTATATTGCCATCCTGGCCTTCATCTGCTTCCTCTTTGCCTTCAAAGGCAGGAAATTACCTGAGAATTACAACGAAGCCAAATTCATCACATTTGGCATGCTCATTTACTTCATAGCGTGGATCACATTCATCCCCGTGTATGCCACCACCTCTGGCAAATATTTGCCAGCTGTGGAGATTATCGTTATTTTAATATCTAACTATGGGATCCTGTGTTGCACATTCTTCCCCAAATGCTATGTTATTCTTTGTAAGCAAGAGACTAACACAAAATCTGCCTTTCTCCAGACGGTGTATAGTTACTCTTCCCACAGCGCAGGCAGCCTGGCCATGAGCCATGTTTCACTGGACTCCACCAACAGCAACAGCACAGCCACCAATCCCGGCTCTGGTGGCAAGCCTGCGGCCTGGCCCAAGAGCAAAGATCTTCAGACACAAGCATGTGCGCACATATGCAACGAGAATGTTACAGGGGCACCTAAAACTCGGCCTCGAAAACGAATTTCAAGCATATGAATGCATCCTTAGAGGTTGCATGTTCCAGAATAAAATGTATCTAGGGTCTTTGCATTTAAGATGCGCGTTTACTTTCCAGGCAACTGTGTTTCTTCGCTGCCACTATTTTCACCAAGTTTTGATTGAACACCACCCCCATTCCCAACCACCTGTTTAACAAAGAAAGTAGATCCCTCAACCTGCAACTCACTTTACTCCTTACCACTTCCATCTGCTTCCATCTTTACCTCCTTCCCCTTAAGCACATAGCTAAAGGTATCTCTTCTGTTCAAAACTAGCCCATAATATAGCATCTTTATTCTATCCTCTACCAGTTCTTTCAAACCTCTTTGTAGGGTTCTCTCCTTGTCTCTTGAGCATCTTTACCTCCTCACCCCACCCCCCTGCTCAGTCCAGTTGAACAAGCATTTGAGCAGTTTTCACGTGCCAGCTGATATGCTAAATACAAAGGAATAGGAAGATCAAGGCATCATTCCTGACTCCAAAGAGCTCAAAATCCAGGAGAAGACAGTCACATGTAGACATCTCCAATTCAGTATGAGAATTCTGTGATTGTAATATGCGTAGGGCCCTATAACAGTTTAGTGAAGTGGCACTTAGCCACCCTGGGAGATGATGGGAGGGTTACAAAGAAGTCCAAATAAAGGATATGACATATAGATGAAGTCCTGAAAGATGAATAAGAGTTTGCTAATCAAAAAGCACAGAAAGCTGTTCCAGGTCAAGGGGGGAAGCAGAAGCAGCAGAAGAAAGGATGCTGAGAAGGTATGTTCAGGGAAATGCAGTCATTTTGGTCATAAATGAATGCTAAAGATTGTAGTTCTTCTATAAGGAGCTTAGGTCTTCACCATGTGGGTAGAAGGTGGCCATAAAGGTATCTGGTAGAAAGATGATAGGTTCCAAGGCCCATGTCAAGAAGATCACTCTGATGGAGGATAGAGAATGGAGTCTAGCTGAGGGAGGTTTAGGATCTATCCCAGGAATAGAAAGGAGAATACATATGTATATGTAATCAAGCTGTATAGGAGGTGACTGTTCACTTGAAGTAGTTGGTGAAGGATAACATATAGGCTTCCAGTTTGGTTTATTGTAGGGTGACATGGAATACAGGTGGAAGACTGGTTAAGAGTAGAAGATGAAATATTGAATTTGTAGTGACTGGAATAATTTCAAAATGTCTTGAACATTCATATGAATGTAAGACTCTGAGGTCAGGGGATAGGTCAGGGCTGGTGATAAAGATTTAGATGCCACGTTCACATCACTCCCATCCTTATAAAACAGTTAAACACACAAAATGACAATGACTCCAGTGCTGATATTCTCTCTAGCTACCCCCTCCTTTCCACAACTGAGTGTTTGAAAGGATAATGCCCTTGTTGTGACCCACTAGTCCTGAACCTACTCAAAACTGGCTCCTAGTTACATCACTTTGCTGATATAGTTCATAGAAAAGTAACCTGTGACTTTTTACCTGTCAAATTCAATGGTCATTTTTAAGCATTCATCGCCCTTGAATCTTAATAACATGTGTGGTATAATTTCTCATTCTTAAAATTTGTCTTCATTTCCATGATATTTTAAAGCTTTCAAATAGCAAAAATCTTCAATCTGATGCAAAGGCTCTTTTGGTCCTACTCTGACATCCCTCACCATTTAGTTTTGGTCTTTGTTGCTGGTATGTCTTCCTCTACTTGACTTTTAAATGTGGGTATTCCACAGACTTCCAGTCTCAATCTAAATCTCTTTTGTGTCAACACACCTCTGGCTACAATATTATCTAAATTCATGTATTTATTAAAGATAGATCATTAAAATATTTTTCTTGATTTTTAGAAAGAAGACAGAGAGGGACACAGAGAGAAAACATCAATGTGAGAGCAAAACATCGATCAGCTGCCTCCTGCATGCCCCCACCAGGGGCTCAAGCCTGCAACCCAGGCATGTGCCCTGACCAGGAATCAAAACAGCAACCTTTTGGTGCACCGGAGGATGTGCAAACAACTGAGCCATGACCAGGGCCAACTTCATGTCTTAACTTTGACCCAAACACCTCCCAAAGCTACATAGTCCAGGTTACTCTCTAACCAACCCACCTGCTTGTTCCTCTAACACTTTGAAGTCAACATGTCTAATACTTAATTCATTATTTTCTTCTCCCAATTCCTCCTCCTTTTTTTCATTTCTCAGCATGTTGTGCCACCTTTGGACTAGGTGGAACCCTGGGATTCATCCCATCCATTCTTTTTTTAAAATATACTTTACTGATTTTTTACAGAGAGGAAGGGTGGGGCATAGAGAGTTAGAAACATGGATGAGAGAGAAACATCTATCAGCTGCCTCCTGCACACACCCCACTGGGGATGTCCCTGCAAACAAGGTACATGCCCTTGACCAGAATCGAACCTGGGACCCTTCAGTCTGCAGGCGGACACTCTATCCACTGAGCCAAACCCGCAGTGGTTCTCAACCTTCTGGACCCTTAAATACAGTTCCTCATGTTGTGACCCAACCATAAAATTATTTTCGTTGCTACTTCATAACTGTAATGTTGCTACTGTTATGAATCGTAATGTAAATATCTGATATGCAGGATGGTCTTAGGCGACCCCTGTGAAAGGGTCATTCGACCGCCAAAGGGGTTGGGACCCACAGGTTGAGAACCGCTGGGTTAGGGCCCTATTCATTCTTGATGCCACTACCTACTTCACCCTTCTACACCTTTCATTCATCATCTGACTTATTTTCTAACTCCTGCATTTTCTCAAAACCTCCCATGATCTCGATCCCTTTGACTGCTTCTCTAGACTAGTCCTGCATCACCTCTTTCATAGGTTGTTGCAATAGCCTTCTAATTTGACTCTAGTCTCTCAATGTTTCATTCTAAACATAGAGATCGCACTAAACCTTCCACTCATTTCCACTAGATGTTTTTATATAACATAACAACCTCTATTTGTTACCCAGTTGTTTTAAAACCTGCAATAAGTTCAAACTCCTTATCCTGATGTTTAGACTCTTTCAAGTCCAGCAACCTCATCCTGCTTGGTACATTGCCCATGAGAAATGGCCAAGTGCTGGTGATTGTCCCTACCCATACCCACTGTTTCACATCTCACAGCCTGCCTCTTCTCTCTGCTCTGACGTCCTCTCCACCCCTCGTGCTCCTGGGGCACTCTAGCTAATCCACCAGGTACAATTCAAGCCTTCCTCTCTGTCTCTGCCACAGCACCCACTACACTTTACTGCATTCACTTGTTTTTATTTTAATTCACTCAACTAATATTTATCAAGGGTCTACTATGTACCGGGCATAATTCTATGAGTAGGAAATATGAAAATGATAAGAGACAAACAAGTTCTCTCCTCTCAGTGAGTTTACATTCTAGTGTGTTCACCCTTGTGCAGTGAAAGTTAACTCTTCCTTAGTAACAGCTCTCTCAAATGCTCTTTCCTCTCTGCTGCCATTATTATCATCACTAATGTAGGCTCTTATGGCTTCATACCTCTGTTGTAGAAAGATCCCAAATGAGTTACAGACTCCAGGATTCCCCTTCCAATACAAAGACTATATAACCACAGACCAATCTTTCTCTAGTTAGCTCCAAAACTATCATTCGTCTATTCAGAAAAATTTAATAACTTCCTATTGCCTTCAGACTTACGTTAAATTCTCCTACCTTGCTAAGCAAGACCTTCCACAGTCTTGCTTGAAGTGAAGGTTAAAAAACAAAACAAGATGTTAATCCTAATTTGCTACTTAGCCTAAATGTAATCACATACAATATGGTGACAGTCTCTCATAAAATTGTTAAGGTGTAAAATATGCTGGTGTGCATGAATGTCTTAAAAAATGAGCAATCTGAGATTTCACTGACTCATTGCTCTGTTGATATAAAAACAGTTTCTCCTATTGACATTAGAGCAAAGCTGTAGGAGAGCTTCCAGATTCTTGGGTGTGATCACGTAACACAGAAATCCCAGCAGTGTTGTGCCAATAGAACAATAAAGGAAATATTGTTTCATGAGAGTTGTGAGTTTTACTACAATTACATAGCTTTCAACAATTATTCCCGAAGGAACAAAGCCTGATCAACACAAGAAATTAAGTTCCAAATTCCATTAACTCTAAGTTAAATGAGCTTCTTACTCTTTTTGGAATAAAGGGTTTCCTCTTTTTCATTATAAAGGCTATACCTAAATATTTTAAAGAAATAAGAAAATAAAACTAAGCAAAAGAACACACAAAAAAGGGATCTTTTCTGCCCTAGCTGGTTTGGCTCAGTGGATAGAATGTTGGCCTGCAGACTGAAGGGTCCTGGGTTCAATTCCGGGCAAGGGCACAGGTTGCAGGCTTGATTCCCAGTCGGGGGCGTGCAGAAGGCAGCTGATCAATGATTCTCTCTCATTATTGATGTTTCTATCTCTCTCTCCCTCTCCCTTACTTTCTGAAATCAATTTAAAAAAAATTTTTTTTTAAAAAAGGACCTTTTCTGGAAAGGGAGCTAAATAATGTAGTTAAATTACTGAATGTGTTTAATCACCAAATGAGGAATACACATTGTACTGTAAATCTGATTCTATGGAAAATATAACACTCCAAAAGAGTTATTATTGACATAGTGCAAGCTAGAGAGAAAAATTAATCATTCTATTCATAAAAAACTTAAAATTTTACATTTTTTGATTTCTGTTCATGGGAAACAAGACAAAAGTCAAGGAATTTATTGCATCAGTAGATATTTTTTAAAGTATAAACCAGGTTTTAGAACTTTTGCTGATGCTTCTTCTGTTGATGTCTACTTTCTTTCCTTTTAAGTACTCCTCCTC
Organism: Myotis lucifugus; assembly: GCF_000147115.1. Lineage (NCBI taxonomy): Eukaryota > Metazoa > Chordata > Mammalia > Chiroptera > Vespertilionidae > Myotis > Myotis lucifugus. The sequence continues at coordinate 1,490,434 of NW_005871105.1, read as the reverse complement.
CCCACCTCAAAAAATATATATACCTTACTTGACCCTCAAAGTTGAGGGAGAAAAATAACAAATCACTTTACTAAGCACATGAAAGAGAGTTCTTTTCCTGCTCTCTAAGACACAGCGTGTGTGCTGTACTGGGGCTAACCCTACCCCTGCTGTGCAACTCACCCAGAATGAGCTTAGCAAGGCCCAAATCCATGCTTGTAATGAAGTTCTAGTGGAAGCTAAGAAAACAGAAGTTACCAGTTAGCTGTGCAACCAAGGCTTACAGTGGTGATGGGGAGAAGAAAACTATCCTATTTTCATTGGGCGTGGGTGGGTGAATGGGTACATAAAAGCAATGACTGTTTAATAAATCTCGGTATTCAGATAGTGTATATGTTGATAAATCACACACACATTTCTAAAATTTTCTCTGTAACTGTATACAGGAGTTTGAGCGGGAAAAGCAGAGGGAAATGGGACCTTAGAAATGTTGGAAGAAGAAATGCCGTACGCACACAGTACTCCCTGAAGCTCCTTGTCAAGAACACTTATGTGTGTCCTTGTTATTGTTACCAAGCCTTAAATCTGCCACAGTTTCCTTATGTGAAAAAATGATGATAAAAATACTTGCCCTGTCTACCATGTAAGGTTCTTATAAAGATCAAAAGAGATAATGCACATTAAAGTGCTTTGAAAGCTATAAATCACCATTCAAAATATTATTACTATCCTCATCACTGTTATTATTTGTTTTCACAACAAGCTTGTGAGGTAGGTAACTATTACTCAGGAGGAAATTAAGGAACAGTAAGATTATGTGTCGTGCCTGAAGTCATAGAGTTATCTGGTGGCAGAGTTGATATGAATTCAGACACCCTTACCTACTACTAGACCATATAAATTCATGTACACTGAAAATCAGAAAGAGAAGAGTTTGCCAAGGTTGTATATGGACACCTTCTCATGCTTTGACCTAAAATGTTTAAACTTTTAAAGAGATTTATTAATAATCTTACAGACATCCAAACCAAACTATCAGGTGAGAATCATAAACCTGTTTTCCAGTGAATCAATCAAAACCAAATATGGGGGGGGGGACCAGATACTGTATTCTCAGACCTTCAAAATTTGTTAAATTTACCAGTTGGGGAATAGGAATTATGTACTGTAGATGAAAGCATAATTCAGAACAACTTGGTGGGGGTGTGGGCAATTTGTTGATATCTATTACAATTAAAGGAACAGTCTTTGACTTAGCCAATTCCCTGCTAGGAATTTAGACCTTAGAAATAAAATGTCAACTACCCAGAGATATCTTTTTCTGCAGGATGTTCTTTGAAACACTCTTTACAATAATTAAGATTTTTTTAAAATCTCAAACACCTTAAATGTCCATAAAGAATCCACTATCCAATGGGATATATGATCAATAAGAAACTGTTCAACCATTTGAAAAACTGAGGTCAGTTTATATGAATAGATATTAAAAGAGCCTCCATTCACTGTGAGTGATAGAAACCAGTTGCAGAATATAATATATATATCGATAGTAAAGAAGTATCTAACTGATGATACTGGTTCCCCCTCAAGAGTATGTGACTGAGCCCTAGCCAGTGTGGCTCAGGGGATAGAGCGTCAGTCTGCGGACCAAAGGGTCCCAGGTTCCATTCCAGTCAAGGGCACATACCTCGTTTGCAGGCTCCTCCTCAGGCCTGGCCCTGTTCAAAGCTCCTGCATCAGGCAACCAATCAATGTGTTTCTCTCAGATCAATGTTTCTCTCTGTCTTTCCCTCTCTCTTTCACTCTCCCTAAAAAAAAAAAAAAATCCTCAGGTGAGGATTCACAACAAAAAAAAGAGTAAGTAATTGAGTAGATTCACTTTCTATGTTTCATAATTGTTTGAACTTTCATGACAATATGCAAGTTTTATTTCAGAATAAAATTTAAATAAAAATAATTTCTTAACCAGTCTATTTGTTGATTTGGTGTTATCTCAATGAAAATCATGTTTATATAATTAAAAATAGAAAAAAAGACAAAGACTATTCTAAAACAGAATGACAATGAATCATAAAGGTAAATATAAATAATCTGTGTCCACCATAGAAATAAAATAAAATATAATATATCTTTATAACTAAATATTAAGATTCTACTTAAAAAGATAAATATAAGATTAGTCCACAACATATGGTTTATGAACTAAAAAGTAAAAATTATAAAATGTATGAGCACTCTAATTAGAATTCTGTATAAATGTGCATAAAGATTCTATAGAGAAATAGAAATTTTTTTTCAGGATCTATGAATATGGAATAATTTTATGTTACCTCTAATGTTCTTTTAACAATATATATTTAAGTAACCTAATGGAGTTTATTGAAACTTACAGATGAGAAGAGTAAGAGTGTTCCCATCAACTTGCAGCTCTATTGCTACTAGTGAGGGCGAAAGTACACTATCAAGTGAATGTGATCAATGTGAACTGGATGCCATAAAAGCACAGTTGTTTTCTAATAAATAAATGCCAGCTTCAATTGTCTGGAGATTAAGAAATAAAAATTCGATGCCTGAAACCAAATCTATTTTTAGTGAAAAGATTATTCTAGAATGTCTGTTAGATTTACTTTTGAGGGGGTGGTGGATATGACACTAAGCTCATAATTTGATTTCAGGCACATCACATAACCAATTAGTAGCTCAGGCTAAATAGCCATAGTCGTTTCACTTTTTCTTCTGACACCTGAGAATAGTCTATACTTAGAATTTTTAACTACCAAAAGGAAAAGAAAAAAAGAGAGAAAGTATATATGTTTGAGAATCCAAATACACACTGTGAATTAATGGAGGGCAAGGAAAGAACTCATCTTCTTCATTTTCCAGTAGAATACCCCTATTCTGTCTGGTGTTTGTAGAACAATTTGAAATACTACTGCCACCTGGTGGGCAATAACACTTTTATTTTTTTGCTTATAGATAATACGGGCATGAGCAAAAGTAGGCTTACAGTTGTGAGTAGGTGGAACACAGTTTATTTGTATGTTATTATTTATGAATTATTGTATTATTTATTTGTCTTACAACTGTAAACATACTTTTCCCACCCTGTATAACTGGAACTAAGACCTTCAAGGAACACTTGTAGAGTAATCTCATGATAAATACTAATATTGATGTTTTTATTTAGTCCAATACTGATGAATACAGTCATTAAACTAAAATACATATTTTACTAGTTTACCAAACATGAGAAAATTAAAAATAGATATGCACAGATACAAATAATATTTAGAAGCAAATAATATTTTTACTATCTTAAAAATTTTTTTAGGAAATCTATTGGCTAAATGAAATCACCAGTCTATCAAAAATAATCTAATAAAAGGGTAATATGCTAATTAAACCAGACATCTTCTGGACATCCTTCCAGGCGTCCTTCCAGACAAAGCCACAGTGGCGGGGGCCGAGGCAGAGGTGTTTAGGGACAATCAGGGCGGCAGGGGAGAGTGGTTAGGGATGATCAGGCCGGCAGGGAAGAGTGGTTAGGGGCGGGCAATCAGGCAGGCAGGCAGAGTGGTTAGGGGTGATCAGGCTGGCAGTCAGGTGAGCAGTTAGGAGCCAGCAGTCCGGGACTGAGAGAGGGATGTCCAGGATCTGGCCTAAACCTGTAGTTGGACATCCCCTGAGGGGTCCTGGATTGAAGAGAGTGCAGGCTGAGCTGAGGGGACCCCCCCCCCCCGCACGAATTTCATGCACTGGGCCTCTAGTATAACATAGCAGGCAATTTTTAACCAAGGCCTCCAAAGTCTGTTAATGTAATATCCCAATCTTACCTGAAAAAAAGTATAGCATCTCTTTTAAGTTAATTATCTTCTATTCTTTTAAAAATACCCTTCCAAATTAAGAATAGAAGAAACATTATTAACCTAATCAAATCTATCTACTTATACTGGGTTAAATAGTAACCCACCTCAACTCCAAATTCACATCTATCTGGAACCTATGAATGTGACCTTATTTTGAAATGAGATCCTTGCAGATGTAATTTGATTAAGATACAGTCCGTCATACTTGGTTAAGGTGCACCCTAAACCCAATATCACTGGTGCACTTATAAGAAGGACATTTGGACACATGTGAAGACAGAAGCAGAGACTGGAATGGTGCATCTATAAGCCAAGAACACTAAGAAATGCTGGAAACCACCCGAAGCTAGACGAGGCAAGGAAGCATTCTTTCCCAGAGCCTTCGGAAGAAGCGTGGTCCTGCCACCACCTTGATTTTGAACGTCTAGCCTCCGGAACTGAGAGAAATCGTTCTAAGGCACGCTGTCTGTGTTGATTGGCTATGGTAGCCGTGGGAAACTAATATACCACCCAAACTCTCAAGGCACTTGTCTTAGTCCATTCAGGCTGCTGTAACAAAAACGGCATAAACTGGATGGCTTATAAACAGCAAACATTTATTCCTCATTGTTTTAGAGGCTGAAAGTCCAAGATCAAGGTGCTGGCAGCGTCCAAGTCTGCTAAAATCCCACAAATGCTAAATTCCTGAATGGCCGTCTTTTTACTGTAACCTCACATGACAGAAGGGACAAGGGAGCTTTCTTGGGCATTTTCACTAAAGGTACCATTTCCATTCATGAGAGTTTCACCTTCATGACCTAATGACCTCCCAAAGGACCCACCTCATTATACCACTATCGGGGCAGTTAGGGTTTCAACATATGAAATCGGTGGTAGAGAAGGCTGGGAGATGGGGATGTAAACGTTCAGACCATAGCACCTATACTAGACTTCATAGTGAAACTTTAAAAGTACTCCCATTAAATTCAGGGACAAAATCCACTATCATATCTTCTCATAAACATTGTTCTGGAGGTCATGGCCAATGATTACAAGGCAGTATAAAAGTGGGAAGAAATCAACTCAAATACAGTATTATATTTATGGAGAAATAACCAAATGTATATTAAGGATGTAAAAGAGAACCTGAAGGTAGCGGGGGGGATGGGGGGGGGCTTATATGCATAACCCATGGACACAGACAATAGGACAGTAAAGGCCTAGGGGGCAGGGTGGAGAGGGTCAATATTCAAATAGGTCAGTTTCAAATTCTGAGAAAATATGACCACGCAAGCCAAGAGAGAGAGTTAAGCAGCTGAAAGAAGCTGAAGAAGAATTGTACAAACACATGCAGGACAAGAGGTTACTGTCTTAAGAGAATTTGGGGTGGTATCATTCACATCATGCTTATAAAAGAACAGCCTTCTTAATTTGTAACCATATGTATAGGTATTATATTGTACATTTATAATGGGTGTGATTAATTTTGCAAGACCCCTTTCCTATGTGCATGCATATGCGTATTAGTATGCGCATGTACGTGGAGGGTGGTGTGGGAAGGGGAGCTGGAAAAGTACTAGGAAGTCAGCATAAAATTCCATTGAAACATACAGATTTGAACCAAGTAAAGTCATTATTGTGCCTTAAGGGTGAAAAGTCTGTTGTAGATTTAGTTCTCGGGACCACAAAATGCTAACTTTTTCATACAAGATTGTTACAAGGAACTTTGGAGTTTGAAATTGACCACTGGGGCCATTGCAGATACCCCTTCACTGTACTGAGGGCAGTTTGCATAAACAGTACTTATTTATATATGCATGCATAGTACTTATTTATATATGCATGCATTTCAGATTTGCTATGGAGCATGCCCATGCCTTTCCCTGGCCCGGTTTCCTTCTCTCTCTCTCTCTCTCTCTCTCTCTCTCTCCCCCCCCCCACCCCCTAAGCTCAAAGGCCCCTTCTTTTGCCTCTGTAACTTGTTTCCTGAACCCATTTCTTCCACCTCTGTGACTTTCTAAATAAACGTTCTCTTATAGTTTGAAAAAATCAATATAATAAAAATAAATAAATAAAATCTATGTGGTATGGGAAACACAAAAGGCTTTGAACAGGTCTGGGAGCAGTTAATCCAACCTGTTTTCCTCTGTATTTCTCAGATTAATGTCTAGACCAGTGAGTCAAGTAACTCAACCAGTCAGAACTCAGCCGTGCCCTGAGCACTGGTCACACACACAGTGCTTACCCAGCCGTCCAAGCCAGAACAACTGTGATGTTAGTTGATAGCCGTCGTGCATCACTATTAGCACAGAGTAATTCAATGTGACCTCCCTACCTGTGGTTAGTGACATTTTAAATGTCTGCAGATATGACAAGGGCAGAAAATTTTGAATCAGACTGTGCAAAATATCAAAGCAGGAGGCTTGGAAAGAATTCTATGTGCCTCATTATGATTTTTTTCAGAGTTGTGTTTGCAGTCTGTGGTTAGGGGTATGGGGTGCAGGGTTAGAGATAGAATAGGGAAGAGATTGGCACCATGAAAGTTTTACATGATTACATGTAAAACTATATCTGAGGCTAGGCAGAGAAAGGATTGGAGAAAGAATTGACCAGAGATGGGGAAATACTTTGAAGGTCATTATAATACTACTAGAGGCCCGATGCAAGAAGTTCGTGCAAGGGGCTCAGCCCTCACAGCCCCAGCTTTGTCCAGAAGGTCATCCAGAAGGACATCTGGAAGGTTGTTCAGCTGTCCGGTCTAATTGGCATATTGCACTTTTATTATTATAGACTAGGGGCCCAGTGCATGAATTTGTGCACCTTGAAAGGAACTGTGGGCCACAAGGCTGTGGTGGGCACAGGGGTGGGTCTCGGCCCTTCCTCCGCACCCCTGCCTGGCCCCTCCCACCACGGCCCCCGGTCCCCTGTCTGCCAGCAGCCCCATTCCTGCTGCCACTCCCACACACTGACAGCACTAGCCCCGCTCGCACCAGCTGCGGGTGTGAGCAGGGCGGCACCAGCAGTGGGTGCAAGTGGTGACTCTGGCACTGGCAGCAAGTGAGAGTGAGCTGTTGCTGGCAGCAGGTGCAAGAGGTGGCTGCTAGCCCCAATCACCCCTCAGGAGCAGGGGGAGGCTGCTCCTGAGGGATGATCAGGGCCGGCAACCACCGCTCCACCCACTGACGATGCGGAGCGGTTGGGGCTGGTGGAAGCAGCAGTTGCGAGCAGGGCCGGCACCAGCAGCAGGTGCAAGCACTTGGTGGGACCACATCACACAGGAGCAAAGAATTTTCAGTAACCACCAGAGGCTCTCTCTAATGACAGTGACAGGCGCACCGCCTTGGTCTGGCGCCCCCACACACATACTCCACCATCCTGCCGCAGCCGATGTCCGCCATGTTCCACGCTCTGCTGCCTGCTGCCAACGCCGCTATGTTCTGCACGCACCCCCTGGTGGTCAGTGCACGTCATAGCGACCCGTTGTTCAGTTGTTCTGCTGTTCAGTCTATTTGCATATTAGGGTTTTATATATACTAGTAGATGGTTGAGAGAGAATAAAAGACTGAACTACAGCAATGAAAATGGTAATTAAGAGAATAACATGAAGAGCTGATGTAGGAGCTCATTTGTGGTTTTGGAGATGTCATGTTGAGCTTTTGCTGGTGTACAAAGCCTATGCTTAGTACCTAGTGAGTAATTGGCCCTCACCTAGACCACCCACTGGTAAAGTTGCCCCAAGCACTGGAGACCACTGTGAGCTGTGTCTGCAGGTAAACTGTCACTTTAAAACCTTCCCTACAGAGAGACTACTCAGGGTTTGGGAAACAAGTTAGTTAAGGTCCCCCCACCCCCTCCTTTAGGAGCAGGCATTTCCTGATGAGAGACTATCCCAGCGAGACTGGGAGCTTCTCAGGGACAGCTCCATAGCAATCTTTGCATTTCCTGCCCAGCACACAGTAGCTTTTAAAAATAAAAAATAATAATAGCTTGAAAATGATCCACACTTTCCATTCATCCTCCATAATGACTTTATTTAAAATATATTCCTAGTTACAACAGTATATTTTAGGAAGTAACTAATTAACTGGAAGAAATGGAAGCATAAAACATACTAATCAAAAACCAAGCTTGAAGGAACAAAACTAAAAATACCATATACAAATCAGACGAGCCCTAGAGCTGAAAAACAATACAGTTCAGAATGGTTAAACTGAAAACACCGTGGATTAATAAACTTTGTGAGGGGCAAGGATTTTTGTGTGTTTACCTGCTATAACCTCAGAGCCTAGAACAGTGGCCCAGCATACAGGGGACATTCAATGCTATCCCGGAAGGAAGGAAAGAAGGAAGGAAGGAAGGAAGGAAGGAAGGAAGGAAGGAAGGAAGGAAGGAAGGGAGGGAGGGAGGGAGGGAGGGAGGGAGGGAGGGAGGGAGGGAGGGAGGGAGGAAAGGAGACAATTAGCTTTTTTTGTATTAGAAGTTGATTTGAGTCTTTTTTATTATTATTATTTGTTCCAGTTCTAGAACCAAAGAAAACATTTCTCATGCATCTGGAAGTAATTTTGTATGTGGAACACTGCCAAACAGTGGTATTTTAATCCCATCAGGAATAGAGAATAGAATGGAAATTGTTCTTTCTCTCATGACATAAGCCCTTATTCTCTTGCCTGTCCTGCAATGCTAGGAAACTTGAGATAGAAAAATCGTGTGTAGATGCTTGACATTCTGTTCTCTCCAGGGAAATATTTAGCTAACTTAGTATTCCTTGGTGAACTATCAATGATTGGTTGTTTGGCAGAGATGTTTTTCTCTAGCTCTATGGCTATGACATGACAAAAAATAGAATATTTAAAAAAAAACCCACAATTGAATAACGGGAGAATTGTCAAGTAGCATACTCCTGAGACAATCGAATCTTATGTCCGGCAGCGTTCTTCGCCAGGCGGGAATGCACTCAGTTCATGCATTCACTCAGCTCCTGTGCAGCACGTCACACATTTTCAGTCTTAAACTAGCCCAGGTGGAGGCTTCTCTTAAACTAGCCCATGAATGCATTTATTTAACAAATACTTATTTAGTATCTACTAAATGCCAAATTCCCAGCTATCTCCTGGGGACATAGTGGTGAATAAGACAGAATCCTTACAGGAGATTTCATGAATTAAAATGCCTTTTTGTTGTGGGACTTAAACAAAAATGTGAAGGGAAAGAAACCAAAATGTTTTCTGAAGTGCTATTTTGTGCCAGGCCCATTTTAGAGGGGTATCCCCCCTTTCTAAATAGCTTCCACCCCACCCCCGCAGCTTTTTCTTTTCTTTTCTTTTTTTATATTTTATTGATTTTTTACAGAGAGGAAGGGAGAGAAATAGAGAGTTAGAAACATCGATGAGAGAGAAACATCGATCAGCTGCCTCCTGCACATCCCCCACTGGGGACATGCCCGCAACCCAGGCACATGCCCTTGACCGGAATCGAACCTGGGACCCCTCAGTCCGCAGGCCGACGCTCTATCCACTGAGCCAAACCGGTTACGGCAGCTTTTTCTTTTTTAATCCTGCTTTTTTCCCCTTCTAATCCCTACTAATTTTTCTTCTTTTCTACTAATCCCTACTTGACATTGTTCACTGTTCTATCCAGCTCTCAGAGGTAGCCGATATAGGTTTTTTGTAGGCATGGCAAGAATGAACTCCAGAGATAGAAATCCTTGTTTTACAAATGAGACCAAGAGTAGTGACTTAAATGATTTGCACATGATTGTACAACTCTTAACTCAGAGATCAGGGGTTTAAACCTTGATATGAAGATAAAGCCTGTCATGGAAATATACATATATAATTTCAGAGAGGAAAGGAGAGGGAGAGAGAGAAACATCAATGATGAGAGAGTCATTGATCAGCTGCCTCCTGCACCCCGCCTGAGCCTGCAACCTGGGCATATGCCCTGACCAGGAATCAAACCATGACCTCCTGGTTCATAGGTTGACGCTCAACCACTGAGTCAGGCCGGCTGGGCAAAGCCCATGTTCTCTCTACAATGATTCCTCTACATGCGTATTTCTTTACAGAGATAACGACTCTGTCTTCTTTTGTTAAATACAATTATGGGAAAGACACTTGGAGGTGCAGAGATCTTGCCTTCAAGAGCCTGACAATCTAGTTATCAAGGGGGAAAAAATCTGGAGATCCAAGTGAAGTGTAAGGCAATGTCTAGGTATGAAAGGAATCCCAGAGACTGAGCAAGAGGAGGGCAAGCAGGCCTGGTCTGGGTCTGCAGAGCGGGCTGGGTCTGCTGTCCCTGGAATATGAGTAAAATAAGTAAATTCCTCCAGAGTGACAGCTTTCCTACAGCGCTTTTCGGAGTCCCTGCTCCCATTTGGACACAGAGAACCTTAGATTCTCCCTGCTTTTTGCAGAGGGAGATGGTGGAAGGTAAAAGAAAAACTCACTTTGAAGAGAGCTTGGAGAGTCTGTGGTCTTACTAAGAAATGAAGAGGTGGAGAAAAACTTTGCAACAACTGGGGTGGTTTTGCCTAGAAAGAAGGAAAAGCCTGGGAGCGGAGGGTGGGGTGAGCGGCTAATAGCAGAACCAGAAGTTTGTCGATGTCCTCACACTTATCTGATAAACATTTGAAGTGTCCTGCACTTGAAGGAGGGGGTTAGATTTATTCTCTTGGAAACCAAAACGTGGAACCAAAGGGTGCAAACCGGATGGAAACACGTTTCTACTCAAATACAGAGAAATGCGTGCCTGTACACTGAGCCGCAGGAAACTGCCTAGGCGCTGAGAGCTTTCGGGGGCCGGGCTGCAGCGGGAATGTGCGCTGGGGTCGCACCGCCCGGGCCGGGTCGCCGCCGGGGCGGGGCCTGCGAGCCGAGAGGACGCGCGTCACCGGCTCCAGCTGCGTCCGGCTCCCCTGGGAGCGCGGGGTGGGGGGTGGGTGGGGGGACCCGGTGCGGGAGCTCGAGATCAGGCTAGACCCGCGGCTGCAGGCGGAGAGCAGGGGCACGATGCTCGCGCCGCCGGGAGCCTCTGCGCCTCCGTAACGGAGCCGCATCCTCCGCTGCGCCCCGGGGGCGCCTCGAGAAG
>NW_005871105.1:1428087-1479385 GCF_000147115.1 Myotis lucifugus | reverse complement strand
GGGTGGGATGGCCTTGGGAGGAGAAGGGCTGCGGCCGGCGAGGAAGCCGGGCTGGGGTGCCGGCGCGCGCTGACCCCGCGGTGCGGGGCTCTCTCTTTGGCAGCAGGGAAGGTTCACAAGGTCCCCGCCGAGCACAAGCCTTCCCAATTCGACAAGAAAATCCTGCTGTGGACCGGCCGCTTCAAAGCGATGGAGGACATTCCGCCTCTGATCCCGTGAGTGTGCTCGGTGCCGCGGGTGGTGTTTCGCGCGTCGGGGAAAGCCGTCCGGCCGGGCCTCGAGGGTGCGGGGTCCATCCACTCCCCGACCTGGGCGCACGGGGCGGAGGCGATCGCAGTGCCACAGTGCTCTGCAGGAACACCCGCCACCTCCAGCCATTTACCCAGGCCCCCCTCGCGGCTAGATGTCAAGGTCCTTGGCTGTCCGTGGGCAGCTAAGCTTGCGGGAAGATTGCAGAAGCTGCGTGAAACCCCAGGAGTTAGTGGGCACCTCCCCAAGCTCAGACCCCCGCCCGCAGCGAGCTCCAGCCCTGAGGCAGAGGAGCTCTGAGGCCCAACAGGAGGCGCAGTCCTCGCGGGCACCCCGGGGGGCTACCGGGGCGCCCGGGGTCGGCTCCCTGCCAAACTCAAGGAAGGATCATGCCCGAGTGTTGGCTGGAGAATCTCCGGGAAGAAGCGGCATCCGACCGACTTCCTCTTGTGAGTGGGAGACGCCTGGCGTGGTGGCGGCTCTACACCCCTCTGAGCAGCGGGTGTAGTCAGGCTAGGACGCCCCTGAGCCAGCCATCCCAAACCCACCCAAAAGCTTCGGTAAATGATAAAACAAGCTGACAACTTCACCCCCAGGGTAAAAAATATTCATTTTTTTTAAAAATAAGATCAGTTTATTTTCTTTTTTTAAAAAAATATTTTTATTGATTTCAGAGAGGAAGGGAGAGAGAGAGAGAGATGGAAACATCAGTGATGAGAGAGAATCATTGATCGACTGCCTCACGCCCCCCACTAGGGCTCGAGCCCACAACCCGGGCATGTGCCCTTGACTAGAATCAACTGGGGACCTTTCAGTCCGCAGGCCCACGCTCTACCCACCGAGCCAAACCAGCCAGGGCCGTACAGAATATTCTCCCTGCAGTTTCAGTTCATGCAAAGCCCAAAAAAACTTCCCAGCATTTTTGCAAGAGAGTGGGTAAAAGGGAAAGAAGGAAACTAAGAATAAAATCAATCTAATATGTTTAAACTGATTTGAAAGATAGACTAGAACTATAATGTTAAATAAGGACTTTAGATGTTCTGTATATTATCTTTATGCAAGATGGTCAATGCCCGTTGGAATAGAGAATGAAACCTGGGCCTACATCTTGTCCTGCACATATTACCCACACTTTTATTGCTCGTTAATTTACTAGTTACCAAAAGCATCATAATTAAATGAAAAAATAAAACGTGTTGGGATATGTTCACTCAATAATGAATTCTCAAAGATTCCTTACTTGGGTCAAATTATTTAATGAGGAATGGACTTGGAATTTGAAATAACATGGAATTTGAAATCTGTTCTAAGCATTTATTTTTCCACAGAGACGTTTTTAAATAATATAAAACACATTTTCTTTTCTTTGAGATTTATACACTCCAAACTGCAGACAGCCCAAAGCAAAATTTAGCTTCAGCAAATCTAAAGCATTACCCTCACTTTTTAATTTTAATTTTTATTTTTGGGGGGGGGGGTTTGAGTTGTAGTGCTGCAACAAGTAATCAAGAATGTAAAGAACCGGTGTTATTGTAAATTAATGCTTGTCAAGAGATTCTAGGCTCAGCATTGAATTAAAATAGTTGTAAGTGTAAAGAGACCCATTTTACAGAAATAATTTTATTTCCCGAGGATTACAGTTAAAAGTATTATAAACAGGGACATTTTAGTTTGAACAAGATGCCTATGAAAAGTATTATAGTTTTGGGTTGGAAACATGAAATGTTTGAATTATTTTCATTTTACTATTTTCTATAGTTTTTTAAAAGTATTGTTACTTAGGAGGGATACACCTCCTCTGCTAACTGTTAGATTTACAATGTAAACAGCTTTCACTTTTTATGCTCTTAAGGAACATATAATTACCAAGTTTGTACCAGACACTAACGAAATTTAATAATAACTGTACTTTTTCTTGTTCCTTCAGTGTTAAACTAATTTGGTATAGATGAAAGTCAGATGAATGGATGAAAAAGATCAGATCTATTAGGTTCCATCTGGACAACAGTCAACAACAAATATAATCTAATATGTCTTTATATTCACCTGTTTGCAGCTAACATCTTAAAACTTACATTAATCTGCCTAAAATCTAAGGCTAACAGGCTAGGTATTGGTTTTCTGTGCTCTTTCAACTAGTGGAAAAGTTTTTAAAAGAAACTGCATCTTGTCTGCATGAAAAAAATTTTTTAATGTAACTGCGTTAGATAAGAAAGAATACTGTTGAATACATTCTCAAGAACCACTTTTTAATTTTATGTATTTATAAACTGCTACTTCATATTATTATGAATTGTTCAAGTTGATCTATAATAATAAAAACATAATATGCTAATTAGACCGGACAGCCAAACGACCTTCCAGATGTCATTTGGACGTCCGGCAGCAGGGGCCGAGGCAGAGGCAGTTAGGGGCAATCAGGCAGGCAGGCAGGCGAGCCGATAGGAGCCAGCGGTCCTGGATTGCAAGGGGGATGTATGACTGCCAGTTTAGGCCTGATCCACCGGTAGTCAGACATCCCCCGAAGGGTCCCAGATTGCGAGAGGGTGCAGGCTGGGCTGAGGGACACCCCCCACCCCACCCCATGCACAAATTTCGTGCACTGGGCCTCTAGTTTCAATATAAAAGGCCTACAGGCAAGATTACTTTTGTAACACTACTTTGTGAGTAGTATATCTAAAATTTTCGACAACTTGCATAAACTTTATTAATGAATAAGAGTACTCAGTTTTCATGTAAGCATATAACATTTCAGAATGATAATAAGAAATGAAGATATCTTTTTTCTTTGACAAATTATTATGATTTTAATCATTTCTTTTGAAAACTTCATGCAAAAGCCATGAAGGAAAAACCTTTCCTCTATAGTTATTCTCCCAAAAATATAAAATATAACATCATGATAGTCATCCTCACAAAACGTATCATAATCTCTTTAATTGGGATAGGCTAGGAGGTGGCAAGAAGAGATTGGGAGGCCAGTAAAAAAAACAAAAACCAAAATGATGAAAATGAGTTTTAAAAAACAGTCTGTTTAAGACTGAAAACAAAGGCCACTTAATAACACAAGGAACAAATGAACACAACTCAGGCATACAGACACTTTAATTCTTACCTTTACTTCCCCCCCACCCCCCACACACACATACACACACACACACACACACACACACACACACACACACACACACCACCACCGCCACCACCAATGAAAAAAATAAAAGGATGGAGAGTCAGGCCAGAATCTCTAGTAGTTATATTTTGAGCAATTAGAAATGAAATTGCCGGGGTTCTTGTCCCAGCATCAAGAAGGGTTCAGGAATCTGGAAAAGGGGCTGTGTGTAGATGACATATGAATCCAGAGACTAATAAAGAGTTCGGAGACGAGATATAATTTTGAAAGGCATTGGGGGTCAGAGAACCTTCAGCTAAAGGAACTGAAGACTACCTCCTTGTCTAGGACCCTTGCTTTTATTAACACAATTTGTCCTAAGGCAAGGTGGAGATAATACACTTCAAAGGTTTCAAAGGGTACAGAAGCATTGTCAGTTTGGGGAATAGCCTACGGCTGTTCAGGTGTTTGGCCAGTAGGAGGCAATAACATGTAGATTAAGATGCCCTTTAACTGTCTGGCAGCCACAATCAGTTTCCTATTCAGGTTTGGGGAAATGCCTTTAGCCATTCCCAACAGGTGACTACATGTGTGACTCAACCCTGTCGAGTCCCCAAGTCTCATCAACCTTTTGATGAAACTCTTGAAGTTATGGCATGCTGGAACTGGTCTACGGCAGAAACATTACACTTTGGCTTCTAGTGGCTAACATTAGTTAACACCTGAATAAATGCCTGTTAATTTAAAATTGGTAAGACAGTGACATAGCATTTGGAAGTCTTTCACATCTGGATTTGCATTCAGGGAAAGCTTTTGGAATGTTTACATTACAAATCATTGTCTATTATGCCCGTCAGAAAATCATATTGCTTTAATATAATTAACAGAATGCTTATCTTAATGCAGGCGAGAAATGATAGATGCCGCAAGAAACAAAGCTCGAGTGAAAGCCTGTTACATAATGATTGGCCTCACAATTATCGCCTGCTTTGCGGTGATCGCGTCAGCCAAAAGGGTGAGTACCTCTTTAAGTTAAAGGTAGATTTTAAAATAAAAGAAAGACGGAAGTACCACTTGTTTTCACTTAGGACTATGGGGGGAAAATAGACTGTAAATTTTATGAGTTTTGTTCTCAATTTAGGGATTATTGCTGTTCTTTCAATGTAAGAATAATTTGGTCTTAGACACTTTGAGCCATCCACATTTATCTGTCTAGACTGGAAACAAACTTCTTCATGGAAATTTGAGTCAACAGATTAACTCTCTGAGCAGGAGGGACAAAAGCTTGTTTCCATTTGTAAAGTAAATAAAAACAAAACAGAACAGTACATCACCTGGTTAAAATCTTCACAAGAACTTTATCCAGACTAGATCATTCCTTAAACACTGAAGTCAGTTGGCTATTGTATAGAATCATGAAGTAGTTAGAAATGCAAAAGTTGGAAGTCATCACCAAGGCTGACTAGTTTGTCTATATCCTGTATCTGAGCCTTTTTCTTGCCATCTTCAATATGTAGTGTCTAGAGAGAAATTAAGAACTAATTAATTACTTGCTAATTTTGTCCCTTGCTTCCCCAAATCCTTCCATCTGCTGATCACTTTTTATCATGAAGAGCAACCCCACACATCCCTGAGTCTTCTCCAGCCTTAATTACTCTATCCCTAAAACTTCCCTCTGTTTGGAGCTCTCCTCTGGACACCCTCCAGTTTATTCGTGTCTCTATTCATTGTGGCACCTGAAAATAAGCCCATTGGAGCATGATTATAACTTTCTTGTTCATGAACATCATGTTTTACTGGCACAGTTAGAGTTGGAACTAGATTTTGAGAGCCACGTCACACAGACTCGTTTGCTTGGATCCATACAACTCCAGTCTCTGAGCAAGTTTAGCCAATGCCTAAAGAATGCTCATTTAGAATAGTAATCTTGCCTCGTCTTATGATTCTGTTCTTCTTTACTTCCCAGGTTTTCAAGAGTATTTGAGTCCAATAATTCACATATAGACTAGGGCCTCTAAGCTTACTGATGTTCATGTCCATTCATTTCTATTATTCTATCTTGGGAAAAACTTATACTTTGAAATTATTCTCATCAAATGGAACATTTCTTAAGTATTTGCAGGGCTGAACACTTAAACATAGAAATAAAGAAATTTGGTCATCTCTTGTTTTCAACCTACCCTTGATAAAATGACTGGCCACCACGTTGATGATTTTCTCATTCCTAAACCACAGATTGGAACTTGACACCCCACCCCCTGGTTTCATACCATATTCATTCTGTTCATTATGCTTCATCGGCATTGTTCCTCCCCCCTCCCCCCCCTAGTTTTTAATACATCAAACTCCACTCTCTTTCCCGGTTCTTGCCATAGATGGCTTCTTCTCATTCTCCTTAGAGAAAGTTTCTCTGACCACCCCTTCTCTAATGGCCTCTCCCGGTACTCACAATTCTATCATCTTTCCAGGTGCTCATGAGTAAGCCATCAATCCTGCAGGCTCTACTTTAAAATATATGCACAACTGGACCAGTCCTCACCATCTGTCCTGATATCACCCTGGTCTGAGATAGCCAGCATCTGTTGCCTAGGTGATTGCAGTATCTTCTGAAATGGTCTCGCTGCTGTCCCTCTTGCCTCGCTTCAATTCACCTTTCATTTTTAGTCATTAATGCTAGTCCCTTAACTAAGACTGAGACAGAAGGAGGTGGAGAAAAGGTCAGCAATTTGAAATATATTTGGGGAGGTACAAAGAAGAGAACTTTATGGTAAATTCAAAGTGAGGAGAGGAGAGAAAATGGAAGAAACCCAAAAGCCCAGGTTTCTGCCTTGAACAACTAGATGGATGGTGATGCATTGCTGAGATGTGTAAGGCTGGGGAAAGAACTGGTAGGCATGGCAGTCCTCTGTTTTGGATATATTAACTGTGAGATGCGTCTTAGACACCCACCAATGTCAAACTGTTATTAATTCTGCTAAGAACATTATATGTTTGTCTGAGGACCTATAGCTTTTCTCACTTCTGAAAAAGCTGTCATAACTTCAAATATAGCCCCTACTCTCAGTGTATCTATTTTCAATCCACCTATTATGAATGTATGTTGGAACTTCTAACTCTATTCTCTGTGGCTCTTTATTATATTTTTTGTATCTTTATCTCTGTGCTGCATTTAGATGATTATTTCCTCAGATCTATTTTCTAGCTAGAGTTCTGACTTCCTAAACATGATGCTGATTAACTTTTCTTTTCACAGGTGATACACCCCCATAAGTTTTTGCCAAGTAGATAAATGCCTAATTTCTTTGCCAATTTCTCTTGCTGGTGAGAGCTGTTTTATTTATTTTTATTTATTTATTTTTTTCTTTACTTTTTTATTGACTTCAGAGAGGAAGGGAGAGGGAGAAATAGAAACATCGATGAGAGAGAATCATTGATTGGTTGCCTTCTGCACGCCCCCTACTGGGGACCTAGCTGGCAACCTGGGCATGTGCTCTTGACCCTTCAGTTCCCAGACGGATCTTTACCTACTGAGCCAAACTGGCCAGGGCTGGTGAGAGATGTTTTAGTAATTTCGTAGGGATACCTTTTCCTAATAACTCCAAACTTTTTATTGCTAGCTCAACTCTATGCCCATGATCCAAATCCTGGACTTGCCTGTTGGTAAGAGGCTAAACTCCAAGCCCACAGCTTTTGAAGCAAATATTTTTTCCTAATGACCCCCACAGTGAAACCATTTCCTTCTGTCCTGTTTTCAATCCTTCTCATTCCCCATCAGTTCATGCCTTTTGAGTTCTTTTCATTTCTCTTTATTTTGAACTAATATTTTTGTTGCTTTTTATCCAAAATATATGTGCTTACCAAGAGAGGATGGGGCCCATTTCTGACATTGTGACCAGTGTTTTACTTTACTTTTCTCCTTTTCACAAAATCTCTTCTATATATCTAACACACAAGTTCTTTCCAGGTACAATGCTTTGCTTTTTTTTTTCAGGCTGTAGAAAGACATGAATCTTTAACAAGTTGGAACCTGGCAAAGAAAGCTAAGTGGCGTGAAGAAGCTGCGTTGGCTGCACAGGCTAAGGCTAAATGATACTCTAAGTGATGAAGTGTTAATCAGACCATTACCACTATTATCAGCAACAATAAAAAATAGAATATTTGACAAAATATTTGGGTTTTGTGGGTTTTTTTGTGGCAAGTGTTGACGAGTATGTGGAAAAAAAGGAACCTTCGGTCACTGTTGGTGGGATTGAAAATTGGTATAGCCACTATGGGAAACAGTATGGAAGATCTTCAAAAGATTAGAACTAGAACTACCATATGACCCTGTAATTCTACTGCTGGACATTTAACCAAAGAAAATGAAAACACTAATTTGAAAAGATACATGTACCCTTATGTTCACTGCAGCATTATTAACAGCACTATTTACAATGCCAAGATATGGAAGCAAAGTAGGTGTCTATAAATAGATGAATAAAGCTCTAGCCGGTTTTGCTCAGTGGATAGAGCATTGGCCTGTGGACTGAAGGAGCCAGGGTTTGATTCCGGTCAAGGGCACATGCCCCGGTATGGGCTCGATCCCCACTAAGGGGCATGCAAGAGGCAGCCAATCATTGATTCTCTCTCATCATTGATGTTTCTATCTCTCCCTCTCCCTTCCTCTCTGAAATCAATAAAAATGAAAAAATAGAAATAGTTAAATAAAGATATCTAAAAATACAGGGTGGGGCAAAAGTAGGTTTACTATTGTTCATATGGAAACTAATACAATAATTAATAAATAATAATACAAGAATAAACTTGGTTTTGTGTACTCACAACTGTAAATCTACTTTTGCCCCACCCTGTATATATAGTAGAATATTACTCAGCAATATGAAATCTTGCCATTTGTGACAATATGGATGGACTTAGGGAATATTATGCTAAGTGAAGTAACTCAGAGAAAGGCAAAGACTATATTATTTCACTTATATGTGGGATCTAAAAATACAAACACAAACAAACAAAACAAAACCAGACTCATAGAAACAGAGAACAAACCGATGGTTGCCAGAAGGGAGATGGGTGAAAACGGTGAAGGGAAAACAATTTTTTTTTACTTTTCTCCCCTTTTAAAGGGACCAGTAGAACGCTACTGCACACTGAAGTCTACTTTTTTACCTGTACATTGTTCCTTCATACATTTTCAGTAACTCATTTGCCCCTAAAGTTGCAGACTGCCTTACTGGGAACAGCATACCCTAAAAATAACTGATCCAATTACTTTCACTGCTCTGTGATCAACAGTTTCAAATACTGAAGGAAATGAAGCCACCCAATGAAAAAACATAGTGGTGAAAGAAGATAAAGCACTAGGTTAGGGGGGCCTAGGCTTGGCTACTGTGTGACCTTATGTTCCAGAGTAATTAAGAAAGTTAAACCCTCTGATTTCTATTTATTAGGTTTAAAACTTTATTCCTTAGATAAATGCATTGTATTGCATTAAATAACAGAAAAGGAAAAATCTCAATTAAACCTGTGAAGTAGTTGCCATGGCTTGAGATACAAAAATATATTAGACATTTTCCTTATTAGAGCAAAATTTATAGATTCTAAAATAAAAGCAACACACAGCTTCAATCCGATATACAACAAACAAGTCTTATTGGTTTTAGAAAGTGGATGGAATTTTAACCAATGATGGTGTCTGTTTTTGCTGTGCTACGAATACACATATAATCTGAGAGCAAATGAAATAGACATATGTAAATGCAATTGTAAAATAGTATTTTATTATTTTTAATAGAGTGCTGTAACATTTCATAATATTGTATACTGCTCAAATGTTGGTTTATTTAGTTAGCTAACATTATCCCTGCCTCATCCCACTCCCCAATCAGAACTTAAAGATATGTTATCCTTTTAGAGCCTACATAACGGCTCCTAATATGTCACATTACATAAAACAATAATGCTATGAACTAAAATGAGTAAACGTTAACAATACTTGGATTTCAGTTTCACACAGCAGCCAGTAGATTGCCGAGTTTAAAACAGCAACCAAAATCCACTAAGACTTTTTTTTTTTTAAATATATTTTATTAATTTTTTACAGAGAGGAAGGGAGAGAGATAGAGAGCTAGAAACATCGATGAGAGAGAAACATCGATCAGCTGCCTCCCGCACACCTCCCACTGGGGATATGCTCGCAACCAAGGTACATGCCCTTGACCGGAATCGAACCCGGGACCCTTCAGTCTGCAGGCCGACGCTCTATCCACTGAGCCAAACCGGTTTCGGCTCCACTAAGACTTTTATGTTATAACATTTTTTCCATAATGTTCCTTCATAAGAGAAGAAAAATATGAAGGCAAAGGTAATGCTTCTTTTAGTCCTTTATCAAACAAATCAAGCTTTAATTGCAAATAGGTTTTATAGTTACCAAATGATATGTTATTTCTATGCCAGCAAGTTTTATTTTATTACTAGAGGCCCGGTGCACGAAATTCGTGCATGGGGGTGGGGGGGGGGAGTCCCTTAGCCCGGCCTGCAACGACGCCAGCGTCCCACTCCCGAGTCTCTGGCCAGAGGCCCCTCCCTCTGCACTGCCGGGGCATGGGACGCTGGGCCCTCAGTCCCTCCCTCCGCTTGGCCGGGGCGCGGGACACTGGGCTCGCATCTCCAGGCTCGCATCACCGGGGCGACGCTGCCAGCGTCCCCTCACCCCCCACCATGGCACTGCCATATTTGTTGTGGAGTGATGGTTAATTTGCATATTACTCTTTTATTAGATAGTATTATTACTAGAGGCCTGAAGCACAAAATTCATGCGAGGGGCTTGGCCCTTGCAGCCCTGGCTTTGTTCGGCTGTCTGGTCTAATTAGCATATTATGCTTTTTTTATTATAAAAAAAAATGTATTTATTTTTTGCTTTCTTGTTCTGGTGCTACCAGTAAGAGAACAAAATGACACTAAGAATTAAGTCCTAGGAACACACCTTTAAAAATAAAACTTATAGTAAAAAAACAAAAAAAAACAAAAGAACAGTCCAGTGACTCAAGTACTTACAAATGTACAACAGTAAGCAAAATTGCATAGATTAACTATTAAAAATTCAAATTCAGACAAAACAAAACACCGAATTTACTGCAATAAATGTATAGGACTCTTTCAAGTATTATATTAATTTCTGCATTAATGTTGCATGTGTTCCCCCTTTAGATGTTTTAATTTTAGGGGTAGGGCACAGTTTTTCTCAGATTTAAATATAATGAATCTTAGGAAAAGAAGTTAAAACATTTTTCCCCCTATAGGTCAGTGAAGATTAATGAAAACACATTTTGGAATACTTTAAATAGTACATTTGAAAAAAGTAGTCGTATTAAAAAATAAATTTACAAACAAAGTCTTTGCTAGTCTTGGTTCAATAGTCACCACCACACCAATAGCTGATTCCAACTATTACTATCTCTTGCATTCAAATCTAATCAAATTAATTACCCACATAACAGGTCCATGAAATTAAACATAATTTTATATTTGAATGCTTAAAATATGGTCACATTTGTACTTAGAGATATAATGTTTATTTTAGTGGCAAAAAAATTAAAATCCTCCTCTGACATCATTCTATATGTGTGTGCATGGGCACAAACATATATATATTATTTTTCCTTCTATAAGAACTATTTGTTTGAAAGGTTTGGCTTAGAGATTTATTAATGTGATTACAGTGTCCTCAAAATAAAAGCAGGCACGGCTGGCTAGTTTATGAATTATGCTATATTATTAAGTTCAATTGAATAGAAAGAGTGGAATACCCTGTCTCCTTATACTTAGAATCATCTATACCACAAAAAAATGTTTATCTGATAAATTTGCTAATCCTTAATATACCCTGTTCTTTTGAAGATACATAATGCAAAAGAAACTTTTTATACTAAACTTCGTAACTTCCACTACAATAAAAAGGACACAAATACAATCTTCTGCTTAATATAAAAGAAGTTTGGCAGATACAGTCAGCATTTAAACACCACTTAAACCTGTACTTTATAGTTGTGGGTTTTAAGTCTCTTGCCAAAAGCTTAGTTTCATGATACATAATTTACAAAGTTTCATACTATTTAAAAGTACTCATATATACATTTTCTTCTTATAACATGCCTCTGATTTCCAGCAGAAACATTATAAATGCTATCATAAGTGAAATCTTTCTTTACAGAATAGACTATGAATCATAAAAAATGCTTCAGTTCCCATCTTAAAACAGTTGTAAGCTAATTTTTAAATAAGTATTTTAGTTATATAATTGGAAATGTAAATAGCCTGCATATAACTATAAATGAAAAAGCTGAGTTCAACAGTACCATGTCTGCGTAAACTTTACCAAGTATAGTACTGTGAGAATAACACACAGACACATACATATATATTTACCCACACATAAATATATATAACTTTTCTATTGAAACTTTTTAAAAAGTTTCAGTTTGAAGAGGTTTTGCCTTTAATACATAAAACACACACATTATATTGACCAATCTGATATAAATGTAATGTAATACACTGATTGATAACACAGCAGTATGAAAATCTGAATATTAAAAATATCCTAATGCAGATTTCAACTATATTAAAGAATCCTTATCAATTTTCATAAATATCATCTTTTCGTGTCCAAACATTAAGTATATTGACTAGCACATATCAAGGTGACTTCTTCAGGATAATTTCGCCATTCAAGTACCTAAATTCACTAATACACAGAAAATGAAACTTCAATTACTGCTGTGAAAAATCAGAGAATTACATATAGTATTATTTTTACTATCAGCACGACTTTACACTGATGCTGGCATCCCTTAAAATTACGCTTTTTTAAATAAAGAGTGAAAAATTATAAAACACTATTTCAAAAATGGTAGCATTTTTGGTCAAAATACAAAATATGCTAATACAATAGCATTTATATGTTAAAAACACAAATATTTAATGTGTAATCATTTTACTGTGTTCAACATGAAGAACAGCTTCTCTCTTCACAATTGCCACATTTTAATTATCAATATTTCTTCTGTGTTTTATAAATAAATGTTACAGCTTTTTCTGTTGCAACTTATTTTTGCAAAGTATAACCTCCAGCACAGTGATTTATAATTTAAGGTAATAGATTATTTTCACATTTTAATTTAGCTTTTATACTAATGCTTCTGACGTGTTTTTGCTTCAAGATAGAGGTAGATTTAGTAGAGATTGGGCCTGTCAGACTTGCTGCCACAATGCAATTCTAACTACCTGGACTGCTAATATGCAGTTTTCAAGAATGCTAGAAAAAAATTCAGAACCATATGTAATACCTTACCAAAGTTCTCCTTTTCAAGCTTAAGTTATTAAATAACTTCATAATGTATTTAATTGCTCATGAATAGATTAAGGAACAGATAAAACAATAAAATACATATATACAGGCACAGCAAAATAAAAACAAAACTATACTGAGAGGTTGCAGCTGACTAGAAACTTTTGTTTTGTTTGCTTTTAAAAGTGCATCAACTCCTTTTCTGTTCTACATAAGAACATATCAAACATTCCTACTGATATGGTAACAAAGACGAGCTATTGGAAGCTACCCTTTTTAGCCGTTAATTCTTTCCTCCACCCAGTTAAAGCTGAAACCCTTCCATTGGTGCTTCCTGCTGATGAAATACAAACTGTTGCTGGTTTTCATCCACCTGAGGTACAATGGTGGGGTCGTCGTCTTCTTCACCAAAGTAATGTTCAATCAGATCAAAGGCCTTTTGGTAAATTTCTTGATTTTCATGGCTTTGTAGAAATTCAATTTTATCTAGACCTGTTATTCAAAGCATATATACATAAAATTGTTACTCAAGTTTCAATATATATTTAAACCAAAATAATCAATCAAATAACTGGTAATGGGACTTATTTTTATCTAATTTTTGCACTTACTGATAGCCAACACTTATGCTTTTTACTTAAAAATGAGAGTATGGAGCAGTGTGCTAAGAGAGAGTAACACAGGCCTGAGGGTAAGAAGATCACAGACTCCTTTCTGCTTTGTGATTTTGTCCAAATAAGTTTAGTCACTCTCTACTTCAGTTTCTCAATCTTAAAATGACAGTTTTAGATTATCCACAGGTCTTTTCCAGAGTAATTATGCTAAATGGAAAGCACAAAAATGAAAAGCAACAAAACAAACAAAAAAAGTAAAATGTGTGCAAACACATTCTCGCACAGAATGAACCAGAGAGTATCAATATATAATAAATGAGTACTATTTGTAAATCCAATGTAGCTACTGTATAATTTACAACCTAAATAAATGAAACTGAAAAAGACCATTTTGAGAAGAGAATCTATAGCTCACAAGAAAAAGAAATCTACACATAGGTCTGGGTAATGCTGAAAATATTTATTTAATTAGACAAACCTCTTCACTTATCCAATTGCAGGATTGAAAGAATTAGCAAAGTAGTCATATCTATACACAAACATAGAATAGCCCAAAATCTTCCATAATTTGGAGCCAAAATAATGACTGTAGTAAAGAAATATTCTTAAATCAGTGATTAATATTTTATAATTATGTAATGTCTTAACCAATCACATTATATAAACTGAAATAAAAATTAATATCCCAGGTTTGGTTTAAGAATCCTATATAATAAAAGCCTAATATACTAACTGTCTGACCATTTGTTTGATCTTTCAACAAGTCACTATGACGCACACTGACCACCAGGGGGCAGACGCTCTGACTGGTAGGTTAGCTTGCTGCTGGGGTCCAGCCAATCGGGACTGGGCGAGATGAGCCGGACAGGACAAGATGAGCCGGACACACCCTGGAGCCCTCTTTCAGTCCCTCCTCAGCCCCAATCATGCACCAGTTGGGTCCCTTGGTCTGGCCTACACCCTCTGGCAACCCGGGACCCCTAGGGGGATGTTGGAGAGCTGGTTTCAGCCCGATCCCCGCAGGCCAGGCCAAAGGACCCCACTGGTGCACGAATCTGTGCACTGGGCCGCTAGTCATTAAAAAAAAAAGCTAAGCCCTAGCGGTTTTGCCTCAGTGGATAGAGCGTCAGTCTGTGGACCAAAGGGTCCCAGGTTCGATTCCAGTCAAGGGCTCCTGCCTTGGTTGCAGGCTCCTCCCCAGCCTGGGCCCTGGTCAGGAGGCAACCAATCGATCACATCAATGTTTCTCTCTGTCTTTCCCTCTCTCTTACACTCTCTGGAAAAATATCCTCGGGTGAGGATTAAAAAAAAATCCTCCTATATAATAGAAGGGTAATATGCAAATTAACCCTAACAGCAGAAGGACTGGGAATTACTGGTCACACACACTGACCACCAGGGGGCAGATGCTCAATGCAGGAGCTGCCCTTTGGTGGTCAGTGCTCTCCCACAGGGGGAGCTCTGCTCAGCCACAAGCCAGGCTGACGGCTGCCAGCACAGTGGTGGTGGCAGGAGCCTCTCCCGCCTCCTCAGCAGCACTAAGGGTGTCTGACTGCAGCTTAGGCCTGCTCCCTGCTGGCAAGTGGACATCCCCCGAGGGCTCCCGGGCTGCCAGAGGGATGTCTGACGGCCAGCTTAGGCCCGATCCCCTGGGGAGCAGGCCTAAGCCAGCAGGTGGTCATCCCCCGAGGGGTCCCAGACTTCGAGAGGGCACAGGCCGAGCTGTGGGACCCCCCCCGAGTGCACAAATTTTTGTGCACCAGGCCTCTAGTCATAAATAAAAGCTTGAATCACCATATAATATAATCAGCATACAATACTTAAGACAGAAGTAAATATTTAATAGAAATATATTAAAAGGAAAATAATCAACTTAGATTTATTCCTTATCCTAAAATAGATTCCATGTGAGTTCATGTAAGTTAAGTTAAATGAGGCCAATCAGAAATATCTAGCCAAGCCCTGGCAGGCGTGGATCGGTTGCTTGGACGCCATCCTGTGGACCAAAAGGTTGCTGGTTCCATTCCTGGTCAGGGCACATGCCTGAGGTTGTGAGCTCCATCCCAGGTAGGCAGTGTGCAGGAGACAGCTGATCCTTGTTTTGTTCTCACACTGATGTTTTGCTCTCACATCAATATTTCTCTCACTCTCCCTCTCCCTTCCTCTCTCTCTAAAAATTAATTTTAAAAAAAGAAATATTTAGTTAGTAAAAAAAAAAAAATTCACCAAATCTCTGTAGGGGCAATGACTTTGGTAAATTTTGAAGGAATAAAAGATTAGATTGAGTCATTTATTAAATATAAGTGAACATGATTTGTCTTATTAAAACAAAAAGGTAAAAAATTGAGAAGAGCCATATTTAAGTAAACAACTGTAAAATAAAATTAATTCAAATTTTTAGCAAAGGAGAGACATATGGGTAATTGGACAAAGTATAATAAACATGCAATTCGGATGAATAAATACATCAATACATGGAAAATACACACCAGCTTATACATGAAATAAAACAAGAGGCATATAAAAGTAACATCTGCTAAATCAGAAAAATCAACAAAACAAGAGGTTGTAGGGTAGATTCATACAATGCCAGTGACACCACCATGTAACATACCTTTGGAAAGCAAAACAGAAAACATACCAAAAGCTTAAAAAGAAGTCTATGCGTAGAACTCAGCAATAGCATTCCTAAAAATTCATCCCAAAATATTATTTCAACAGAAAAAATTATATTTGGTAAGATGCTTATTTTAGCACATGTAAAGTGGTAAAGAAAACGGAAACAAACTAGGGATCAACCGCAAGAATATGGCTAAAACTGCACTCAATATGGCTAAAGCGACCTGCAATCTTCACTCACTATAACATTATGTGGCTATTAAAAGTGATGTTATGTAGAAATATAAAATTTTCCCAAAATGTTAAAATGTGGAACACAAATCTACATGTGCACTGCAATTACATCAATGTAATTATGTTTTTAACTGACTGCTTACCATATGCTTCTTCAATGAGAGCACAGTATGGATTAATACCCATCCCATTCTGCTTAGATTCTTGTTCTCCAAGACGTAAAATATTTTCAAGTCCATTTAAAGCCACTTGGACTATCTTAGAGTCCATAACAGTCAATAGGTCACAAAGTGGTTTAATGCAGCCTAAAGCTACCAAATACCTTCAGAGTAATTAAAAAAAAAAGGTGGGGAGAAATAACATTGAAAAAGACTTAAATATTATTTATGGCAACAACATGAAAATATTCTTTAGTGAAATGTTATATAAACAATTAAGTAAAGTATCCCTGTTAACTCAAAAATTAAAAACAATTAAATATTCACTTACACAGAAACCTGAAAACATGTTATTACTCTCCTGTTCTCATAATTAACAATAAATGGTATTACAAATATTACAAAAATAGACATAATCTGGCACATCAACACTAAGTGGGTTAGAGGCTTGTTTGTTTTTAAGGGTGGGCCTATGTTTTTAAGGGGTCATATGAGGTGATAGGTAGAAATGAGAGGGAGGAGGGGCATCTAAAAAAAATTTCAGGAAGTTTCCCACAAATATAATCATAGCTAATGTTCTGAAACATATGTTTTGTTTCAGAAGCATAGAAGCCTTCTAGGAGCAAAACGGGCCATGTTGTGAATAATTTAAATAAATAATGTTCACGAAATCATTTTTATAATGCTTTGTTCTTTTCTAGTTCCTGTTAGCTCTTTTTCCATTTTCTATAATGTAAATAAAGTAACTGATTTGTTGACTTGACAAATAGTCCATTTAAACATAAAGAATAAAAAAAAAAATAAACATGCTCTGAAGTCAGACTGCATGGTTTCAAATCCCAATTTCACTCCTTATGTGTGACTCTGACTAACTGCACTAGGCCTCAGTTTCTCCATCTTAAAATGGGGATAATAACCATACCAAACTCAGAGGGTTGCTATGAGAATACAGTAGGCATTCAATAAAAGTTAGTTTCAATCCTTTTTTTTAAAGCGTACATACCTTTACTGGAGCACTCACTTGCCATATACTATATTGTAACCCATCAAATATATTTGTTGAATGAATAGCTATCTCACAGAATTATGAAGTAAAAGGAGATAAAAGATGTGAAAGCACCTGGTGCTCAATAACTGAAATGATTGAACACAACTGGCAACATTAAACACGCCACAGTATTAGCAGTATGCACACTAAACCTAATCTGAGATCAAGAGACCTCTTCCCATATATGTAGACTAAATGAAATGGTGAAATGGTTAGAAAAATAATAATCTCCATTTAGATACTTGACTCACACTAATAAATTAGGAAATAATAAATGGAATAGACATAATGGTAAAAATATATATTTTTTAAAAATACAACTGTTTGAGGTGAACAAACTAACTTTGGGTCCCAAAGCAGATAAAAATCACATTAGCATTGCCGAAACCGGTTTGGCTCAGTGGATAGAGTGTTGGCCTGCGGTACTGAAGGGTCCCAGGTTCGATTCCAGTCAAGGGCATGTACCTGGGTTGCGGGCACATCCCCAGTGGGAGATGTGCAGGAGGCAGCTGATCGATGTTTCTCTCTCATCGATGTTTCTAACTCTCTATCTCTCTCCCTTCCTCTCTGTAAAAAAAATCAATAAAATATATTTTTTAAAAAAATCACATTAGCATTAAAAAAAATACAAGCCAGAACAAAAGAAAGATCTTGTTTTATTACTTCTTGTATTCATGATACAAATGAAGTGAAAATATTGATTAGAGCAAATAGGTGGAATGGAAAATAAAAAGCAGAGAAGAATGTCATTAACATATAGTGATAGGAATCTGAGAGAGCAGGAGAGAAGGCAATATTAAACAATGATCTCCCAATAGGTAGACTTCAAAATCCTGTGATTTGTAAAATAGCATAGTAGCCTGACTTCTTTTATATATTAAGAAACAAATCAAATACTCATTAGAAAATACTTTCTAAACAGTCACTTCGCAAACTTAAAAAGTCCTGAGTTTCTTGGAGGGATCCTCAGAACAAGAAGAGTCTGTAGGAAGTCAGGCTTTCATAGAGGTGCAAAGTGGAACTTTGCTATGTGTGGGGTGGGGAGTGGGGGAGAATAAAAGCACAAGATGAAAAGAGACTTAGAAATCAATCTGATAATAAAAGTTATGATTAATACAAATAATAACAGCAGCTAATTTTAGTACAGAACATATTTAGGTACCTTGCTACGCACTTTAAATGTATAAACTGCATTTAATTGTCAAGATACTACTATAAAGTACTATCCATTATTAAATTCATTTTAAAAATGAAGGAATTGTGGATCAGAGAAGTTAAATGACTTTATCAAGGTCACAACTTTTCTGAAGAAGCAGGATTTGGAGGCAGGCTGATTTCAAAGGCCATGTACCTACCATTTGTATTGTTAGTAAAAGAAAGAAGCAAATAAACAATAAAAGGGCTAGATTTAAAAAAGCTTCCATGAAGAAGAAAACTACTATAGAAAAATAAAAGATCCAATCTACAGGTAAGGCTAACAGTGATTGGAAGAGCATTATTATATAAAGAAATGTCTATTTCCTATTTCAATTATAGTTTAAATAAGTAGATATTTAAATTTATTAGCCATTTCTATATAATAAAGTTACATGTATATGACTTTAATGATCTAAGATAAATATAATGCCCATGTCAGTATATTTTGCAAATTAACATAGACTATATTTTTCAGCTTTTTAAATTCTGATTTTTCGTAGTCTGACGAGAATGATGTTAATCATACTTTATATGAAAAAATTAAAACCACTATAAATAAATAACTGATATAACAAATGCTATATTTTCACATTACAAATTCTTATTAAATAGACAGAAATAATGTTTTAGGTTTATAAACAAAGAAAAAGTATGTATTTTTTAAATTTGTAAAAATCTCATTTACATTTAAAAAACAATTTTTAAAAATTTGTATCATACTTTATTTGTTCTGGAGTGCCTCCTGATGTTGCATTAGTTATAGCCCAAGCTGCTTCTTTTCTGGTGCGAAACTCTGCTTTCTGAAGAATCTCAATCAAAACAGGAAAAATATTTGCATCTATAACTGACTGAAGAGAAAAAACTGTTACAGCAAAATCAATGCAAATATAGTTTTAAATATATTAGTAAGAAGAGGAATCTTGAAACTCAATGGCTTTAAATGGCAGGCTTTTTGGAAATATTTTATTTCCAATCTTTCAACAAAAGTTCACTTACTTTCTTTTTAAGACTGGAGAATACAGCCCTAGCCGGTTTGGTTCAGTGGGTAGAGCACCAGCCCTAAGGCTGAAAGATCCCAGGTTCGATTCCGGTCAAGAGCACATAACCTCAGTTGCAGGCTCGATCCCTGGCCCTGGTTGGGCACATGTGGGAGACAACCAATTGATGTGTCTCTCTCACATCAAAGTTTCTCTCTCTCATTCTCTCCTCCTGCCTTCCACTCTTTCTAAAATCAATGGAAAAATATCCTCTGGTGAGAATTAACAGAAAAACAAAACAAAGACTGGAGAATATATTAGCACGAATGTAAATTTTAAAGATGATAAAACATAAGGCAGATGATGGATCAGGTAATTACTGACTGAAGAGTTTAATAGGGTCCTAATAGATCATTATTTAACAGTTTTGAGATCATTGTCTAACTTTTTAAAAATTAACAAAAAGCAATCCCTTTTTAAAGCCTAACCATTATGTCGGACACATGTGAGAGACAACCACATTTGCACATAATTGTATATGCATATGCATATGTATATGCATATGTACTTGTATCTATATAATTGCTATTCCTCTTTAGAATACTATAAGTAATTATTTTAGAGGAGGAAAGGCTATGTTCTTGAAAATAATTTTCAAATACTTTTCAATAATCTTTTTCAGTAACTCACTAAAATACATCACTGATAAAATGTTGACTTTTTTCCAAACTAACTTCTGAGATCTTCCTGTTTTCTCAGATCTGAAAGGCATTTACCTGAATCTGAGCTCTATTTCCAGCAGTAATGTTAGAAACAGTCCAGCAGGCTTCTTTTCTGATTGACTCCTTTGGGCTACTCAGTAAGTGTAAGAGACAGGGTAATGCAGAGCAATTCAAAATTACCTAAAACAAAAGTTAGAAATGGAAACAGTTTTATAGAAAATAAAAAACTAAACAAAAATATACTCATGAATTATTTAGAAATGCAAAAACCATTCTGAAAACTTAAAAAAATTCCTCTCAAAGTAAAACTTAGGCACTTGCTGTCTTCTACCGTCCCACTTTGCCAAAACCTTTCTAGTGTTGTTGTAGTGAAATGCACTCAGAGTTGTGTCCTTCAAGTTTATAAATGCACTCAGAGTTTAACTGAAATAACTATTTGAAGACAATATAGTGACTGGTTAGGATCCATCCTCTAGTTTTGCCAAATGAATTGATGGGGAAAACGCGCACACACACACACACACACACACACACACACACACACCAAATAGCTTGAAAGTAACTAATTCCATAACTGTTAAGAAACCTTAACATGTAGAAATAAGTCTATTAGTTTCATTAAAAATTTTACTGTTCCATCCTTGCCAGGGTGACTCGGTTGAAGCATCATTCTGTATACTGAAAGGTTTTAGGTTGGATCCCCGATCAGGACATGTACAGAAGGCAACCAATCAATGTTCTCTCTCACATCGATATTTCTCTCTCTCCCTTCACCTCTCTAAAATCAATAAATAGCCCTGGCCAGTTTGGCTCAGTGGATAGAGCATCAGCCCACAGACTAAAGGGTCCCAGTTTCGATTCCCATCAAGGGCATATACTTCGGTTGCGGGCTCAATCCCCAGTAGGGGGCATGAATGCAGGAGGCAGTAGACCAATGATTCTCTCTTATCATTGATGTTTCTATCTCTCTCCCTCTCCCTTCCTCTCTGAAATCAATAAAAATATATTTTAAAAATTTTACTATTACACTTTTCTATTGTAAAGAAGTATATTCTGCTTTGTTCTTTTACATTCCTTAGTAACTATCAATTACTAAGGATCAATTATTTCATAATTAAGGTATATAAATAGAACTTTTAAGGATTAAAATGAAAACAAAACACAAAAATTAGAATAAAAAGTTTACTATATGGTGGCAAACAAAACAGAATATAATGTGTTACAGAGTTGAAGTTTCTAGAAAGACTATCTATACCAGATCTGATGTCAATCTTGATATCACACCTTTTATGATATCTCACACACATAGTTAATTACCAATTCAGAAAGTGTTTCCTTGCTGTCTTTCCTTTCATTCTCATAACCTAGGTCTTCAATCCTACATAATAAAAGGCTAATATGCAAATTGTCCCTTCGGGAGTTCGACTGACTGGGAGTTTGACTGCTTGCTATGACATGCGCTGACCACCAGGGGGCGGTGTGGAACAAAGGAAGGCCCAGGCCGGCAGCTGGAAGGCCCTGATCGGCCCTGATCACTGGCCAGGCCTAGGTACCCTACCCATGCACGAATTTCGTGCACCGGGCCTCTAGTCTACTATAAAAGGCCATTTCATTTCTAACCCCACTTCTAACTTATTTATAATCAATCATCCTCTCACTAACAGTTTCTTCTCCAATCAAGTTTAATGCCTCTTAAACATACCTCCATACATGTCTGGCACATAAATCTCTTCTCGTCTACTTATGTCCTCTACTTTTAAGATCTAGCTTTCATTCCAACTCCTTTGTGGAATCTATTGATTTCTTAGTACACTGATTTCTTCTTTAAACTTTTATAGCATTTACTGATCAATCTGCTCTCAGAAAACATATACTACCTAGGGTAATTTATGTTGTTTTAATATATATTTTTCTCTCCAATTGAATTGCAAATCTCTCAAGAGCCTAACTCCTATCATGTACTTCTTCATATTGATATAGCTCTAGGATAGTACTTTCACATGGATGTATTTGAGTCTGATCACTTATTATCAAGAATATGCTTACATTATAGATGCCTATATAATTATGTTAGTTTATCCTATTAAAAAGTCTGAACTCACCTGTGTTTGAATATCATCACCAGTCACAATATTACCAACTGCTCTTAATGCAGGTGATACAACTTTATAATCATTGTGCCTAAAATAATAAAAATATTAACTTACACACTATATAAGAATTTAAAATTTACAGGAATTTGTAAAAATAGTACCCAAAAAAATCCCATATACTCTTTACCCAGAGAATCCATTCAAGTTTCACTAATTATCCCATAATTATCTCCATAATAAAGAATCTAATCTAGGATCATGTGGTGCACCCAGCTGTCAATCTCCTTTAATTCAAAACAATTACTTAATTTTTCCTTGATTTTCTTGATCTTGACCTTTTTTATGAAAACAAGCCAGTTATTTGGTTTTGTCCAATGTTTCCTCATGATTAAGACACAAGGTATATACTTTGGCTGGGATAACACAAATGCTAGTCTTTTTATTACATAGTTTTGGATAGCATATGGTATCTGTTTTGTACATTATAGTGGCACTGAACTCTGCTTGCTTAATTAAGATGGTGTCTGTTAGATTACTATTTTTCCTTTTATAATTCACATTTTGTGAGGAAATACTTATAGGCTATGTAAAATCCCATCCCTTACCCACTTTCACCAATAGTTTAAGCATCTGTTGATGCTTAGTGTCTGGATTATTAATAATTATTAGTATTGTTGCCAATGATGATTTTCTAATACTATCATTCCAACTACATGCCTTCTCTATCTATTGACCTATGTACTTATTTTAGTGTGGACTCATGGACTCCTATTTTATTCAATAAGTTCTAATATCCTATATAATAAAAGGGTAATATGCAAATTGACCCTAACAGCAGAACAACTGGGAATGACTGGTCACTATGACACACACTGACCACCAGGGGGCAGACGCTCAATGCAGGAGCTGCCCCCTGGTGGTCAGTGTGCTCCCACAGGGGGAGCTCTGCTCAGCCACAAGCCAGGCTGATGGCTGCCAGCACAGTGGTGTTGGCAGGAGCCTCTCCCGCCTCCTCAGCAGCGCCAAGGATGTCCGACTGCAGCTTAGGCCTGCTCCCCGCTGGCAAGTGGACATCCCCCGAGGGCTCCCGGGCTGCCAGAGGGATGTCTGACTGCCAGCTTAGGCCCGATCTCCCTGGGCGCAGACCTAAGCCAGCAGGTGGACATCTCCTGAGGGGTCCCAGACTGTGAGAGGGCACAGGTCGGGCTGAGGGACGCCAACCGAGTGCACAAATTTTTGTGCACCGGGCCTCTAGTATTACTATAAATTTATTTCAATGCTCAAATCATCCCAGGTTTGAACAGTAGAAGTCCCTTCAAGTGGACTTCTGTGTTCTTTTAACATTTATTCATTCTTTGAGCAGTCATTACTTTCTGAGTACATCTTATGTTTTATCAGTCTCAGCCTTAGAATCAGCTATTTCTCCAAGAATCCTGGTTCCTGTTAATGAAGAGCAGTGTTTAAAAACCTGGACATTTGGTGTGCTCAGCTAACAAGTATAAATGTGTCACGGCTCCCAAGCCCTTTTAAGAGAAATGCACGCGCGCGTGCACCGTCCCCCCCACCCCCCCACACAGACACACTCTCGCGCAAAATTACATATATTAGTATATTTGTTTCTAGATCTAGCTCTTTAATGTTGAAAGCCATGAGTTCACATTAGAGTCCATTTCCAACTCTAATTTAGTATCACACAAGATTTTTCTGGCTTTTTTCCTTTCCATATTTATAAATCCATTCTCTGAGAATAAGATAGTTTCTATTATCAGAATTACCCTGTGTATGACCAATCTTCTGATCTAGCTAGGTTGCTATGCCACAGGGTGCTGGCTCCCATCTGCTCCAGCCTAGTTGTCTGCTCCATTCTAGTTGGTGCCATCCTCAAGCATGGGCCCTGATCCCCCCACTGGACCTGCCTGCCCACCTTCTTCATGCTGGAGCCACACCCCCTTTTCAGACCTCTCTTCTTTCTGCCATCTACCTTGTTTGGGCTTACCTAGTGGCTTTCTGACTGCAGAAGAAAGGAAGGAAGATAATACATGTTTTAAAATAAAGGGATGAAAAATTATAATGCCTTTTTAAAATAAGTTCTCTTAGAAGTTTTTAACTTCCTTGTATCGAAAATCTGTTCTTTTTAAAGAAGATAGTAATAATAGCTCAGCACAGAGAAACATATTATCTTTAATACAAGTGAAATACTAAATAATTTTCACTTTTACACAGATTAATAATTGTAGTGAGCAATTAACTGAATTACTCATTCTGGGAGAGCAGGAACTACATCCTATACTCATTAATATCTTACTCTAGCAGGTAACAGGCATTTCATACATACTTGTATCTCTCATTCATTAAGAGCATAAAACTAATGAAATTCATGAACAAAATGAATAGTCCCAACTAGAGGATATAAGACACAAGTTTAAGGGTCAACTTTTCAGTATTATAGCTATTCTGCAAAGTGGGGTTATAGCAGCTTTTCAACCCTTCCCATATGATTCTCGGGATGTTTGAGAGGCCATTACTCTAACTGCTAAACTCACAATCATGTAATTATTAATTATAAATTATAGTTACATCAAAAGTTCCACCAATCTTCGACAGACTCCAGAATCGATGACTGCTTGAATTTTATCATTGGGTCCATCAGAGAGATAAGAAAGGGCCCAACACACATCTGCTAATACATCTGAGTCACTGCTAAACAACAATCGTGACAGAACATTTAAGCAAGGTGAAACCTGTTAGGGAAGAAAGAGGCAATATTTAAAATTTTTTTCTACCTAAAACCAAGTTTCTTTAGGAAAATATAGAAATTTGTTTTAAAACTAACATTTAATACTAGAGAAATTAAACATTCTATTGTTTTAAAATTATTATCAAATATAAACATGACACTGATTATGACCCCTATTAATCTTATACTGAATAAATACTGAATTAACCTTATACTGAACCTTATACAAAAAGCCACTAGATGATAATTTAAAGTTTTTTTAAAATAATGAAATACGTATTTGGGATCCTCTGTCTACATCTAAATCATACACAAACACACCCCAAAAATGGCACACTAAAACTGAGAGAAGTAAAAATATTCCCGTTAAGTTTTTAATGTAATGATCATGGAATGTGATCCAACCTAAATGAATCCCACTTTACTTACTACATATACATTATTGGAAGTACGTATAATAATCAGTTAAGAAGTAAAAGTGTATAAAACACAAAAAGAAGTCTGAAGGGTCTTTTAATGGAAGTCACTAATAAACTATATTTCCTAATGTATTGAAACCCTAAATCTTCAATTAAAAGAATACATAAGACAATAGAGATTTTTAATCCTGCTAGCATAAAACTAAAACTAATTATTTGTGAGGTGAGCAAGTCATTTCATCTCTCCGAGACTCAGTTTTTAAATCTGTGAAACAAAGAGGCTGAATTAAATAAATTCTATGATCCTTCCTCTCAAATTAGAGAGACCTAGGTTCAAACACTATTCACTAGCTGTGTGACCATGTGCAAATAACCCAGTATCTCTAAACCCCAAATTCTTCACTTATAAACCAGGATAAGAGAATATCGTTAAATTAGTAAGAATGCATGTAGCATCTTAGAACAATGCCTGGCATATAGTAAGCACTGAGATGTTAATTTTTTTTATTGCCATACTCAGTATTGATTCTATAGGGTGTCCCAAAATTCATGCAAGATTTGAATTTTGCATGAGTATTAACAACAACAACAACAACAAGTAAAAGCCTAATTTTACTTGGTTTATTGAATCAGATTCTAATATCTGTTGCCCTTTGATTTCAATCCCTTCAATTTGATAAGCATTACCAAGTACCAATTATGGCCCAGGAGCAGGGACAATGAAGACCACGGCTTTGCGTATGTGCCAGCAAAGCCGAGGAGGCCATTTACCCGATGTGCTATTCCATACATAACCCCATACTGTATACTTTATGAATCAATAATAAATTTACAATTTTTCATTATAAACCTGTGTTTTCTATCAAAATTACTTCTTGCGTGAATTTTGGGACACCCTATATATTCCTTTAAGGTTTTTATTTTTTAATCGGCAACCTAACATCTCTTAGTCTCTCTTCTCAGGTAAGAGTTGTATGTTAAATGCCACAAATAAAAAGTGATGACAGCTTTTTCACATTCTAAGATTTTAGATTGATGTTCTCTTCACCTCTATTTTAAAGATTGCCAGTACATACACTATAATCTTCTGAAAGCACTTATCTTCCCTGCTGGGACCTTCCTGTAAAAATGACCCTAGGACCCAGGAACAGAAATCAGTTCACTTACAAAACAGACATGTTCATCTGTAAGTTAGGAAATAGAATCTGCACAACTGGATCCTACCCCAACAATCATGCCTTCACCCTTGCCAACCACCTCCTCTTCCTTGAACAAAGAAACGTGAGAATCAGTTCTTAAAAGCAACTATAAACTTTTAAATTAAAAAAACTAGTGTAACTGATATATATCCTTTTACTTATGTAAAAAGCAATGAAGTGCTACATATTTCTATTTTAAGAGAGCAAAATAAAAACATTCTGCTCCACCATCTTCTCACAAACAAGGAAAATACAGAGAAATACAGGGAATTAGTCAAGTAGATATTACATGATGTTGTAGGCCAGAGGGTCTTAAAGTGGGGTCCATGAACCCCTGAGGGATTCTTGCAACATTTGGAGGTCTTTTATGCCAAAATTTTTTTCACAATTATACTAACACATAACTGGTCTTTTTCATTTTGTTGTCATTTGCATTAAAGGTACAAAAGCAATGGTGGGTCAAACTATCAGCACCTTAGCACAAATCAAGGCAGTGGTACAAAATATCCCACAGATCTTTGTATTTTTCATCTCCATACATGCAGTTAAAAGAGGGAAAGGAGCCCTGGTTGATGTTGCTAAGTGGTTAGAGCATCAGCCCGCACACCAAAGGGTCACTTATTGGATTCTGAGGTCAAGGGCACGTACCTGGCTTGCAGGTTCTATCCCCAGCCCTGGTCAGGGAGCCTGTAGAATGCAACCAATCAATATGTCTCTCTCACATCCATGTTTCTCTTCTTCCTTTCTTTCTTTCTTTCTTTCTTTCTTTCTTTCTTTCTTTCTTTCTTTCTTTCTCTTCTCTTCTCTTCTCTCTCTCTCTCTTTCTCTCTCTCTCTCCCTCTCCCCCTTCTTCCCTCCCTCCTTTCCACTCTAAAAATCAATGGAAAAAATATCCATTCATCTACTGATGGGCACGTGGACTACTTCCAGATCTTAGCTATTGTAGATAACACTGCTATGAACATAGGAGTGTATATATTCCTTGTGGTTGGTGTTTCGGGATTCTTAGAATATAGTCCTAGAAGTGGGATCACTAGGTCAAATGGCAGTTCCATTTTTTATTTTTTGAGGAAACTCCACACTGTTTTTCATAGTGGTTGTACTATTTTGCTAAGTTAAATAAGCCAGTCAGAGAAAGACAAATACCACATGATCTCACTTATATTTGGAATCTAATGAACAAAGAAACTGATGAACAAAATAGAACCAGACAAGGAAGTATGCAATGGGTTGATGAATCTCAATGGGAGGGTTGGGCAGGAAGAGATTAACCAAAGAACTTACACGCATATATGCATAACCCATGGACACAGACAATAGTGTGGTGAAGGCCTGAGGAGGGAGTGAGAGCAGGGAGGAGGGAGTCAATGGGGAAATAACAGGGACATCTGCAATGCTTTCAACAATAAAGATAAACAAAAAAGAAAGAAAAAATATATAATCAAAGCTAATTGTTTAATCTACTTTTTGAGATGAAATGTGGAATTCAAAAGGAGTAAAATGGTATCCCCAAAATTTACCCACATTCTACTTTTCTAACAACATCCTACTGAAGACAATACAACTTGGATTGGGAATTTATAAATGATCTATTCTTTTAGCAGAATATTAGTAGATGGGGAAAAATATTCTAACACATAAACAGTACAATGTGAAAGCACAAGCCACTCTAGACTAGTTACTTTAATTTTATAACAGTGGACCTGAATGAATTACCTTAATCTTGTGTGGGGCTCCAATTTCCTAAGTGACAACTAGACTAGAAGGTTTCTAAAGTCAACTCTGAGATACGTAAACATCAGTGACAGTGGTTGCCTGAGGAGAGGGAATCGTGGGTATGGGAGGGGCAGAAAGGAAAACTTCCTTTTCACAATATATCTCTTGATTTTGTGTATGTGCAAACATTGACTAATCAGTAAGGAAAATAGTTATTAAAATAAAAATAATTTCCATTCAATCTCTAAAAATCTATTAAAAGGAGACTTAAAAGTTTATATACACAGTTGCTTAGTTTGTGTATTTTACTCATACCTTACTAAAGTTTGGAGGAGGGTTTTTGCCTCTACATAAATTTGAGAGGGCCCATACAGCATTTCTGGTTGTTGTAAGTCTGTTTGAATTTGTTAATAACCTGCCAAAGTGAAAGAAAAAAAAGGAATTGTCACTTTACTTTCATTTTTCCTCTTTAGCTATTTTCTATCATAACATAAAAATTCTCAATATACTTTATAAGGACTTCAAAATGAGCTGGTAAAATAGGAAAAGGTAGTTTTTCAAATTCATTATATTTCCAGAAACAAAAGAAAACATAGCGTCTATTTTTAAATTTTTGAATCTACGATCTAAGTGGATTCTTATAAGACATAAAACATGTTCAAAATAAATGATGCCATGGGAAATTAATTTACTTGTCTCTTTATACTTTAAAAAGAGTATTAGATTACTTTTTTTAACCATGAATATACATTATACAAATTCAATAAGCAAGGAATGTGGGGTCAAATTAAGTGAAGATAAGCTGTTGAGAAGAGATATTGGTGTGTGTGTGTGTCTTTTTTAACAAATTGTCCATCTTACTATTTTTGATCTCCCAGCTGCTAGAAGTATGTTGTTGTTGTTTTTCAAAAAAATCCCTATTCTGCAGTGACATCAGCAAAAATGGTGGAGAAGGGAGCTACGGGGTCCATACCTTCATATGGAAAAAAACTTACAAATCCTGTCAAAATCAACTTTATTCTAACTCTCAAAGGCAGTCAAAAGTTTACAATAACCAAGAAAACTTTTAACCAGGAAAGAGCTGGAATGTAGCAGGAGAGCTTTCTAGCAGTAAAATTTACCCCTACCCAATCCCCTCCCCAGTCTGGCAGCAGCCTTGGACACAAAATCTGGAGTTCCCACTATGAGTTCTTGGTTCCAAAAGGAGCTATGGAGACTTTGTTTTTAAGTAATTCTGCTTGCCTGTTTTGACCTGTCTGGGTGCTCCCTGAATAACTAATGAAAGATACTTGCCTTTGTTTTGACTAATTGGGTACTTTTCTCCTTAAGATCAACAGCTAGTTTCTCATAAAAAACCATAGAGGTCAGCCTGGCCGGCGTGGCTCAGTGGTTGAGTGTCGACCTATATATATTCTGTTTTTGTAATCCCTATTCTGCAGTGACATCAGCTCAATCCCCAGTGTGGGGCGTGCAGGAGGCAGCTGATCAATGATTCTCTCTCATCATTGATGTTTCTATCTCTCTTCCTCTCCCTTCCTCTCTGAAATCAGTAAAAATATATTATAAAACAAAAACCATAGAGGACAGAGGCAATGCAATTACATATTTAAAATACTAGAAGAAAAAAACTGTCAATCAAGAATTGCTATCTCCAGCAAAATTATTTTTTAGAAATAAGGAGAAAGTAAACGATACTCAGAAAAACAAAAGCTGAAGAAATTCATCACTAGTAGATCTGCTTTGTAAGAGAAAAAGAAGTCATTTAGGTCGAAATGAAAGGACAATAAACAATAGCTCAAAACCATAAGTAGAAATAAAGAACATTTAAAATAATTACATAAATATAAAAGGATGTATTATTGTATTTTTGGTTTGTAATTTTTCTTTTTCTATTCAAATTAAAGACAAATACATAAAGCAATAATTATAAATCTATATTAATGGGAACACAACTTATAATGATGTAATTTGTGACAATAACAACTTAAAGGGGGTAGGGCGGAGATGAATAGGAGTTTTTATATAATACTGAGACTAAGTTGGTATTAATTCAAACAAAGTTGTTATAAGTTTAAACTGTTAATTATACTTCCCAGATTAAGCATTAAGAAAATAATCAAAGCCCTAGCCAGTGTGGCTTAGTTGGAGTGTCCTTCCTATGCACCGAAGGCTCCAGGGTTCAATTCCCAGTAAAGGTACATATCCAGATTTTGGGTTCAATCCCCAGTCAGGGCGCTTACATGAGGCAACTGACCAATGTATCTATCTCTCTCTCCCTCTCCCTTCCTCTCTGAAATCAATAAAATATATATATTTTTTAAAATTCTAGCAAATCAGATCCAACATTACATTAGAAAGATCATACACCATGACCAAGTGGGATTTATTCCGGGAATGCAAGGATGGTAAAATATCCGCAAATCAATAAATGTGATACATCACATAAACAAATTGAGAGACAAAAATCACATAATCATATCAATCAATGCAGAAAAAGCATTTGACAAAATCCAACACCCTTTCTTGATAAAAACTCTCAGCAAAGTGGGAATAAAAGGATCATACCTCAACATAACAAAGCCTTATATGACAAACCTACAGCCAACATCATACTCAATGGGCATAAACTAAAACCATTTCCCCTAAGAACAGGAACAAGATAGGGATGCCCACTTTCACCACTCCTGTTTGACATAGTACTAGAAGTGCTAGCCATAGCGATCAGACAAGAAGAAATAAAAGGCATCCAAACTGGAAAAGAAGGAGTAAAACTGTCTTTATTCGCAGATGACATGATATTGTACATAGAAAACCCTAAAGATTCCTTCAAAAAACTACTAAACTTAATAAATGAATTCGGCAATGTAGCAGGATACAAAATTAACACCCAGAAATCTATTGTTTTTTTATACACCAAAAATGAACTCACATAAAGAAAAACTAAAAAAAAAAATCCCATTTACCATTGCACCAAAAAAATTAAGATACCTAGGAATAAACTTAACTAAGGATGTAAAAGACCTGTACTCAGAAAACTACAGGACATTGAAAAAAGAGACAGAGGAAGACATAAACAAATGGAAGAACCATGTTCATGGATTGGTAGAATCATCATCATTAAAATGTCCATACTTCCCAAAACAATTCATAGATTCAATGCAATCCCCATTAAAATAGCAATGGCATATTTCACAAACCTAGAAAAAACTCTCCAAAAATTCATCTGGAATAAAAAAAAGACCCCAAATAGCCACAGCAATCCTGAGAAAGAAGAACAAAGTTGGAGGGATCACAATACAAGATATCAAGCTATATTACAAAGCCACCATTCTCAAAACTGCCAGGTACCGGCAGAAGAACAGACATATACTAGCAGACCAATGGAACAGAACAGAGAACCCAGAAATTGACCCAAGCCAATATGCTCAATTAATATTTGACAAAGGAGGCAAGAGCATACAATGGAGTCAAGATACCCTCTTCAATAAATGGTGCTGGGAAAATCGGACAGATACATGCAAAAAGATGAAACTAGATCACGAACTTACACCATACACAAAAATAAACTCAAAATGGTTAAAGGACTTAAATGTAAGACGGGAAACCATAAAAATCTTAGAAGAATCCAATGGCACCAAAATATCAGACAAATATCATAGCAATATCTTTACCGATACAGCTCCTAAGACAATGGAAACTAAGGAGAAAATAAACAAATGGGACTACATCAAAATAAAAAGCTTCTGCACAGCAAAAGAAACCATCCTCAAAACAACAAGAAAGCCCACTGCATGGGAGAACATATTTGCCAATGCTATCTCAGATAAAGGTTGAATCTCCAAATTTTACAGGGAACT
The DNA here is from genome assembly GCF_000147115.1 of Myotis lucifugus. Lineage (NCBI taxonomy): Eukaryota > Metazoa > Chordata > Mammalia > Chiroptera > Vespertilionidae > Myotis > Myotis lucifugus. The sequence continues at coordinate 1,447,088 of NW_005871105.1, read as the reverse complement.
CATACAACTTAACAAAAAGAAGATAAACAATCCAATCAAAAAATGGGCAAAGGACCCAAGTAGACACTTTTCGAAAGAGGACATATAGAAGACCGAGAGACATATGAAAACATGCTCAAAGTCACTAATCATCTGAAAGATGCAAATTGAAACAACAATGAGGTATCATCTCACACCTGTCAGAATGGCTATCATCAACAAACAACAAGTGCTGGAGAGGATGTGGAGAAAAAGGAACCCTCGTGCACTGCTGGTGGGAATGCAGACTGGTGCATCCACTGTGGAAAACCATATGGAGATTCCTCAAAAAATTAAAATGGAACTCCCATTCAACCCAGTAATCCCACTTCTGGGAATATATCCCAAGAAACCAGAAACACCAATCAGAAAGGACATATGCACCCCTATGTTCATAGCAGCACAATTTATAATAGCTAAGATTCGGAAACAGCCTAAGTGCCCATCAGCAGATGAGTGGATTAAGAAATGGTGGTATGCCCAGCCGGCGTGGCTCAGTGGTTGAGCATCGACCTATGAACCAGGAGGTCACAGTTCGGTTCCTGTCGGGGCACATGCCCGGCTTGTGGGCTCAATTCCCAGTGGGAGGGATGCAGGAGGCAGCCGATCAATGATTCTCTCTCATCATTGATGTTTCCCTCTCTCTCCCTCTCTCTTCCTCTCTCTCTAAAATCAATAAAAATATATTTTTTTAAAAAACTGTGGTACATCTACACAATGGAATACTATGCTGTTATAAAAAAGAAGGAACTTTTACCATTTGCAACAGCGTGGATGGACCTGGAGAGCATTATGCTAAGCAAAACAAGACAGTCAGAGAAAGATAAATATCACATGCTCTCTCACACTGATGTTTCTCCCTCTGGGATATAATGAACAATATAAACTGATGAACAAAAATAGATCCAGAGACAAACAAACACTGAACAGAAAAGGCAGGGGGGGGGCGAGTGGGGGGGGGGGAGGTGGTGGGGTAAGAGATGCACCAAAGGACTTGGTTGCATGCATATTAGCATAACCAATGGTCACGGACACTGAGGCGGTGGGGCTTGTCCTGGGGGGCAGGAGTGGCAGGGGACGAGGGGTCAATAGGAGAAAAGGGAGACATATCTAATACTTTAAACAATAATAAAAAAGAAACAAAAACAAATAAAATAAAAATACTGCTACATACCCCTTTTTCTAGAGTAATTATTTAACACAGTAAGCATCAAATAAGCAATGACCACTATGAAGTATGGATTAAGAAAACATACTAGTAAATGACATATATTCTTTCTAATGTTTTCAAGCAATTACAGGCATGGCTAAACATAGCCAAATTTAAAAACATTACTTAAAAACTTAATTGTAAGTACATAAAAATGTAGTTATAATATAGTTTCTTTTCCAAAAGTAGTATTACTTCAATTGTGACTAATTTAAAGTACTTACTCTAAAAGAGGTGGAAGTATTTCACAGCTCAAAACAAAATCTCTGCATTCTGCATTGTCACCAGCAATATTACCAAGTGCCCAAACAGCCTCAGAAAAAGAAAAATATTGTTATAACAATATCGTAAATAAAATGCTCCCTCTTAACATGAGGTTTTAGTACAGAAGGAACAAAGTTTTCCAGATGTTAAAAAAAATGCTAGTGCCCTAGCTGGTTTGGCTCAGTGAATAGAGTATCAGCCCTCGGACTGAAGGGTCCGGTGTTCAATTCTGGTCAAGGGCACATACCTGGGTTGCAGGCTTCCTCCCCCGTGCAGGAGGCAACCAATCAATGTGTCTCACATCGATGTTTCTCCCTCTGTCTCTGCTCTTAACTTGCACTCTCTCTAAAAAAATCCATGGAAAAATATCGTCGGGTGAGGATTAACAAAAAAATTAAAAAATGCTAGTAGGACAGTAAAAAAGAAAACCTTTAAGTGTTATTTAATCAAACTGAAGGACAGTACATTTTTAAATTTTTTCTGACGTACTACTGAAATGTTTATACTATTCTATAAAGAAATACCAAATCTTCAAGAGACAAAATATATCTATTTAGTGAATTTTCCAATTACATATACTAGAAGTTTGCTCCTATTACAAGGATTCCACTCACTGGGAAGAAACTGATTTGTAAAAGAAGGGAAAGTCAAAGCATAGAAAAGTTAGGGAAAGCTAATAAGAGAAATAGCTTGGACTGATCCTTGACAAAAAGTGTAGAATCAGTCCAGGTTCATTATATTTTTTAAATAAATGGTAGTAAGAGATCAAATTCTTCATTTGTTAAATTTCAATTAGATGAGAAATTATGCAAATGTGAATTATCATTTTATTATATTCTCACGCTCCCACAGAGGGAGCGCCGCTCAGCCAGAAACCGGGCTCACGGCTGGCGAGTGCAGCCACGGTGGCAGGAATGGCCTACACAGGGGCCTCTAGTTTTATTATATTCTCACTTCATATAAGCACAAAAGTAGACATAAGTTACTTTTTCAATTGGGAAAATTTTATAGCTAAGATTTAAAAGCATGAGTTAATATCTTTAACATCTACTTTAGTGTGTGTATGTATTTTTAAGAAAACTCTTAAAATAATGACATTTTCCCTCTGTGAAGTCTAATATTCTGTTGGTGAGGATATCAATTGATATAACTTTTTGGGGGGTCAACTTTGAAATATGAAATAAAAACTCTAAGAAGTTTTCTATTGACAGGGTAAAGTCATTTTTCCCTAATAAAATAATTATGAGGCATATAAAAACTAATATATAACGATGTTATCACAATATTAATAATATTAATAAACTAGAAATAACTCCAATATATAATTGAGAAACAGATAAATTTCTTGAATGGATGAATAATCAGTAAAATTTTCTTTGAATATAATTAATTCCATAAGAATAAGCTCCCAATATTAGTGTTAAGTGGGAAAATATAAATATATATGTGATCAATTTGCATTAAAAGGATTTAAAACAAAATACCAACACATTTTATTTTGTTTGGATGACACAAATTTTATGTTTAAAATTTTCCTCGTACAACAACTATAAGAATTTATTCATAAAGTTTATTTTTAAATGGTTTTATTCTAAATCATGTAATGTTTTTAAAAAGGATCAACAAGCCTGACAAGTGTGGCTCAGTGATTGAGCATCGACCCAGGAACCAAGAGGTCACGGATTCGGTTCCTGGTCAGGTTGCAGATTCAATCCCTAGTAAGGGGTGTGCAGAAGGCAGCCGATCCCTCTCCCTTACTCTCTCTCTCTAAAAATCAATAAAAACATATTTTTTAAAAAGAAACAACAAAATAATATATGTTCTTGCAAAGAATAAGGAGTCAGAACAGCACAGGTTTAAAATTTGGTTCAGCCATTAATGTGACTTTGGGTAAATTACTAACTTTCTGGGTCTCAGTATGCTCTTTTATAAATGGGTATCGTACTTCCTTATAGCTGAGATCACATTTATAAATAACCAGGATGATGCCTGAGACAGTTAATTTTTCTTTCCAATTTGACATGATGAAAATCACTGTATTTTTAACAAATGCAATACACAGGAAAATTAGTAAAAATAAAATTCAAATCATAATCACCAGTGGGACTTTCATGAGAAAATTAAAAATCTAATAAATATAACAGTTCAAATAGAAACTTACCTGTTCTTGAACATCTTCATGCTCTGAATTTAGAAGTTTGATAAATATTGGAACAGCCCCTGTTTCAATCACTACCTTGGTATGCAGAAAAGTTCCAGACGCTATATTAGTTAATGCCCATGCAGCCTCGAACTAAAGAAAAATAAAAGTAGAATAAATGAAAGCACCAAAGCAATGTCAGAAAAAGAAAGAATGGAAGAAGAGTGGAAGTAAAGACTTAGTGGGACAAGTCTGAGATATGGACAGCCTTATATTTAATAAGATTAAATTTGAAATCAGATTTCACAGAAAAAAATAAACCTTAATTAAAAAAAAAGAACTCTCAATCTGGGAAAATAAGAACTGAGAAGAATATAATAAAAATTTACAACTAATGAACCATAAGTGAACACATTTGAATTTACAATTCACAAAACTCTTAATGTCTATTAGAGAGCCAGATGTTCTAAAGCAAGCAGTTAAAATTAATGACACACTACTTAATAGAAAATATATATATATGAAAACTTAGAACTATATAAAAGGTAGTTTTGTTTCCCTAGTGATCATCTAGTCCCAACCTTCTCATTTAAGAAATAAGAAAATTAGAAGTTCAGAGATTTAGGTGATTTGTTCAAGGTTAAAGAGTTCACTATTGACAAGGCCACAAGTAGGACCTGTGGTATTCTTTTAAGCAGCAGAGCCTGAGAAGTTAGTTAAATCAATTCACTTAGAGTCTGTATATACTTATATGTTGTGGATTTATAACAAAAGCAACTGAGAAAATTCAATCCATGTCTCAAAAAAAAAACACAAAAAAACTAAATGACCTGCAAATCCACAGTCAAACTAAGGAGTAACAATTAAGTTATTAGGAATGACTTTATAAACTTTTCCCAAAATTACTAACAGTTCCTAGAAGACAACCATGACCATGGTAAGACAAGTGACACCACTTTTCCTTTCGTTGCCAAGGACTCAGGGAAGCTGACAATATATTCAGTACTGCAGAAGCTGCTTTCACTAGAAACTTCAATCATGTCATTTCTAGAAAGCAATTAAGAACAAAAACTATATAGAACTCACTTGTAAAGTACAATTTTCATTTCTTTCAAGAAATTTCACAAATCTCTGTACAACTCCAGGTTTCTGTATAACTTGATCAATTGGTGGATTAGGTTCTAAAAATTTAAAAAAATTAAGTTATTACATAGACAAAAAGAGACAATGATCTGGTGTCTGTCAATTAACAGGCACACAAAATAATTCTTTCTTGGGTTTCACTGACCAAGTTTAAAATTCTAGCTGGATATAATTGAAGAAAACATATGTTCTTATAATTGCAATGTTTACTGCAAAGTCAATTCTTTTTCAATAACTATAATAAAAAGAAAATTTAGAAAAAGGGAGGTGAGGGTAGGTGGGAGTGGGCAAAGGGGGGAGAAATAGGGACAGAAAGAGACCATGCTTGGGGCAATGGGTGCACGACGCAGTGTGCTGATGATGTTTTATTGAGCTGTACACCTGAAACTTGTATGGTTCTGTGAACCACTGTCCCCCCAATAAATTCAATTTTAAAAAGATGAAAAATAGATAAGTGAATAAATAAATTTATGTGTACAAGTATTTAAATTTCATAAGTTGAAGGCTATTAAGGAGTTCACCTTTACAACATGGGAGCTACTTCAATCCAATATTCAAAATACCAACTGAGAAATAATGTTCCCACTAATTCTTTATAATCATACCCAAATTTCCAGGGATGTCTCCATATTAGCCATGAATTGCCTAATGTCTCATTTTCTCAGGGTACTATTTATTATTTACATAAATGCTATTGGACTATCTAGAATTCTTGATAAATTTTCATGAAATGCAGAGGGCTTTTGAGAATCATAAAATCTTTAAGAAATTTTAAAACAAAGACATTCAAAATTAAACATATCTCAGTTACTCCAATCTAAGTACCAAGAACTCTTTCTTTTCCCTTACTTCAGCAAAAGGTAGACCCTAGGCTTCTCCAGGAACTTCTCTGTTGATGCTCCTTCAGGTTGGTTTTCTCCCTGTTATCTACTTTCTTTCTAGAAAATTTACCTGTTAATTCACCTGTCCCTTGTGATTATCATTTGTGATCATCTACAAATCTAACCCCCATAACTGAATCCTTCTCTCTTAGATTCTAGACCACATCTTAAGTGTCTTTTGGCCCATTTCTTATTCCCAACTTCTTTAAAATGTCGCATAACCAAAACCAAACTCATAATATCACTGCTTATACCTTCCCCTTGCCCTGTACCCACTACCCAAATTTGTCTATTACTTAGTAATCTGTCCATCTATTATTCACAGAATAAAAAATCTCATTTCTACTTTTGACTCTTCTTTTTCTTCTGAATTCTTGTGTTTGGCTGCATTTCCAATCATAAATAACTCATATACACATGTTAAAATATTGTATTTAATCAGTAATAAATAAAGTGTAGCCATAAAAGAGCAGTATAAATCCTGTCATAATATAGAAAAAAACCTCTATTATTACATTTTAAATCAGTGTAAATCTTAGAAATCATGTTCTCAATTGTTAAGAAAGGTTTATTTAGGAATGGATTTCTTTCTCTCTTCTCTTCTTTTTTCTACAAATTTTCTGTCCTTTTCATTTGTTCAAAAACTAGTTTATTTCTGCCAAATCAGTAAAGCCATAAACATAAAGTTTTGTTTGGGTGTTCTAAATGAAAAGTCTGAAATCTTCAAAATGTAAATTCTAGACCCTAGCTTAAACTATAATTATAGCTATAAAACATCAACATGATAAAACAATACATATTATTAATGTCTTTACCCTCATCTTTAAAAAACTAAAACAAAATTATATGGTGGTAGTTACCACCTTCACCTCACTAGTTTTTTCTCTTATTAAAAAAAACAAATTCTAAATTTACTCTCCCATTTTTTTTAAAGGGACAAAAATTTTGTCTTGCTCTTTTTATTTGAGGGGAGAGAAAGGAGAAGTTGACAGAAGGAAGAACCCATAGGGTTTTCTGGTTATAGGGTGAGAAATGTGGGTATTGAGACTGTCAGTTATAGCTAAATATATAGAGAAATAAGTACATAGATAAATAGACATAATAGATATAATATAAATAGATAGAGATTTAAGAACATAAATATGATCTCTTCCTGGAAAATAACTATCATTACTTTCATTTAAATGAAAGCAATTAAAGTGCAGTTGGATCATCAGCTAATCTCTAACAGGTATCATGAACTACTATTAACTCTTACATTGGTGTTATATTAATTGACAGAATAATAGCCTATATTATCTTACAAAGGTGATCAACTATTATAGAGAAGACTTTAGTCAATATGGCAATCCTATCCTATATAATAAAAGCCCAGCGACCGAACAGCAGAACGACCAGAATGACCGGTGGACCAGTTGCTATGATGCGCACTGACCACCAGTGGGCAGATGCTCAATGCAAGAGCTGCCTCCTGGTGGTCAGTGAGCTCCCACAGTGGGAGTGCTGCTCAGCTGACCAGGATGAGCAGCGTTCCCACAGTGGGAGCAGCCACTCAGAGGGTGGGTCCATAGCAACTCGGCTGACTGGGATGAGTGGCTGCTCCCGCAGCGGGCCGATCCCCACAGGTCACAACCCCCACCAGGCCTCCTGTCTGTCTGTCTGTCTGTCTGTCTATCTATCTATCTATCTATCTATCTATCTATCTAGATCAGGGGTGGGCAAACTTTTTGACTCGAGGGCCACAATGGGTTCTTAAACTGGACTGGAGGGCCGGAACAAAAGCATGGATGGAGTGTTTGTGTGAACTAATATAAATTCAAAGTAAACATCATTACATAAAAGGGTACGGTCTTTTTTTTTTTTTTAGTTTTATTCATTTCAAACGGGCCGGATCCCGGCCTCGTGGGGCCATAAGGTTTGCTCACAGCTGATCTAGATAGATAGACAGACAAGAGGCCTGGTGCACAAAATTCATGCACTCCATGGGGCAAGGGGTCCCTCAGCCTGGCCTGCGCTCTCTCACAGTCCAAGAGCCCTCAGGGGATGTCCAGCTGATGGCTTATGCCCGTTCCGTAGGGAACGGGCCCTAACCCCTCATTTGGACATTCTTAGAGCTGCTGCGGAGTCGGGAGAGGCTCCTGACCCTCCCTGCTCCACTTGCCAGCCATGATGGTGGAATTCGGCGTCACAGGGCTTCCCCTGTGGGAGCGCACTGACCACCAGGGGGAAGCTCCTGCATTGAGCATCTGCCCCCTGGTGGTCAGTGCACATCATAGTAACTGGTCAACCAGTCGACTGTCTGCCCCCTGATGGTCAGTGCACGTCATAGTGAGCGGTTGAGCAGCCTTAGCATATCATTAGCATATTACACTTTGATTGGTTGAACGGCCAACTGGTCGACCGGATACTTAGCATATTAGGCTTTTATTATATAGGAGGAGGATATATATATAAGCCTAAGCGACTGAACAACTGAATGACTGAACAACTGGTCAAGTGGTCGCTATGATGCGCACTGACCACCAGGGGGCAGACGCTCAATGCAGGAGCTGCCCCCTGCTGGTCAATGCGCTCCCACAGCCAACCTCCTATGACACCTCCTCCCGGCTGGCCCCGATCACCAGCCAGGCCAAGGGACCTGGCCTCTAGTATAAACATAAGTACAATAGCAGGTATCTGCTTCAGCATTTAAAACTAAGAGTCCTCCACTACCAAAAAGCTTTGGAGAAATTTCTACAAAACTAGGATTTAAGAAAGAACAACTTGTGATTTACATCTACAAAAGTGGCCATGATAGGGAAGTAAAGAGGATATTCTAGCAAAATGTCACTATTATAGTTTAAATCAGAGTTCTAGTTCTAGCTCCTTTCCCATATTTCCTACAGTAATGGACCAAGTAAAATGACAGTAAACCTAACATTTTTCTAGGCCTAAAAGATTTGGCAGGAACTCACAACAAGCAGTAAAAGAAAGCACCTATAATTCCTGCTATGTGCCAACTTGGGCAAGCATAATCTGACTATAAAGAAACAGAAAAAAATCACTGGCTCTATGAAAAAGATACTACAGTTTAAAAGAAACAGAATACCATGAGGAATAGGGCAAATGAGGATAAAATATTAAAACTAAAGAATTCAATGGGGAAGTTGTGGTATAAAAACACTGTAGGCATAGTCTAACATTCTTAAACAGAATTAAATCTAAATGAATCCTATTAATTCGTTTTAATATAATGCATATATAAAAAAGAAATCTTGAAAGAGAATATGATAATGTAAAGTACTTTTAAATATTATCCTGATTCAAAAAATAATCCCAATTTCAAAAACAAAAATTGTGGAGTATGTTGAGGAAGAGGAAGCTGTTCTTGATTATATAAGGATTTCCTAACATTTCTAAACCATACTAGCTTTGCAGAAATGGAAAACAAAAGTTAAATGTATCTATAAACAAGAACTACAGTAAGAAAGCAAAGGCAAACGTCTTGTAATTTATGCTGACCTGAAAATAAAATTTCTTTTACTCCTCATGTAGAACTAAATTCTGTCTCTCTTAGGAAGATAAGGCAGCTAGCCAAGAGCATTTTCAAAATTTTTATCAATTCATATATACAACTCAGTATAATTGGAATTACTAATTCTATAAATTACATAATTAAAACACAAGGGTTAAATTTTTATTTAATAATAAATTTTTATAAACTCAATATAAATTAGACAAATAACAGAGGCAAATTACAAAGGTCAAAAATTAAAGAAAAATATTCAGTTTAAGCACTCAAAAAATGCTACATAATGAGCTACTATTACATGAGTATTTTTTTCTTTTTTACAATCATGCTGTTAAGAATATAGTGAAATGAATACTTGTACAAACTAAAAATGGAGTGTAAATTAATACACTGGTTATTCCCTTTAATCCACAATTTCACTTTGTGAATTTATATGATGGAAGTGTTAGGTTGTACAAGGATTTATGTAGCTTTGTTTAAGATAATCAAAATGTAAAAAAAATTAAATGTCTGATTTAGTGAGTTATTTTATATTCATATTCTGATGTTATGCTGCCATTTAAAAAATGTCTGAACAAAAATGTTTCTATAACTGTTTCTTGGCAGTGGGAATAATGATTTCTATATCTGCTTCTGTAATTTTTCTGTTTATATTAGCAAATATTCTATAATCAACATGTGTTACTTTGATAATATGTTTTAAAAATTGACTTTATTTAAAAATATATTTTAAAGAACAAGACCCTTCTAGCAAAGAAAAGTACTTCAAAATATACCTCATAAATAAAAACAGTACTACAGAATATTGTAATATCAAATAAGTATATTGAAAACAATTCTTGCCTTTAGAAAGCAGCTTTCTAAATTTCTGTGTCGCTGTTAGTTGTTGATCAGCATTATTAGAAAAAATCATCTGAACCATATCTGCGGTAATAACATCGTCCTAAAACACAGAAAAGAAAATATAATTAATTTCATTTAAATACTTTACATGGATAACATCCGAAATACTGTTGAAGTATAATTTGAAATAAATTTTTATAATATCTACCTCTGGAATGGGTACAGTGGAACTGACATCTGGATCCTGGATAGGACTTTCTGGCATAGATTCATCACTTCTGGGCAAAGAGACATTTCTGCGTTTAAACAGCTGTAATAAAGAGAAATCACTCTAACATTGAGTTTTCCATAGAACAGTGAATTCCCACGGAATTATATTTTTTGTGTAAGTGAACAAACAAGCTAATAATTTTTAAAATTATTAAAAATTCTGAATATTTTAATAATTTTATTTAAAATTATTTAAAATTCTGAATATGTTAATATTTCCCAATCATTATATCATGAAGACCTAAACTGTCTTATGAGAAGTTAAATACTTTCTGGACTAGGTTAGCTCTTGTCCTGTAGACTGTGTTGGCTGGGGCGGGGGGGGGGGGGGAATCAATTGGGGGAAAAGAAGACAAATGTAAAACTTTAGACAATTAAAAAAATAAAAGAAAGAAAGAAAAAATAAAAATAAAATTGGTTTTTATGTCAAATTAAAAAAAGGCTAGTCTCATGAGTAGAATACACATTTATAATTTATAGCATTTGTGAAAGCACATTATGACCACACTAGATTATGAGATGCCTAAGAACTTTTCCAAGAAAATCTTAACTAAAAAGTAAATATTACATGGGTGAGATAATGTGGTATATTAACAGTTAGTGTATCAGATTAACAAGGAATAGAGAACTCCTCTAATAAAAGATGGCCCAATGCCTATTAACTCAGGATAAAAATTAAAGAAGAAAAAAAAAAACAAGAGAGAGAAGGAATGAAACATGATGAGGTCACTAAGGAAAATTTAAAGGTACATTTCATAGGTCACCTCATCATGTAAGAACCCCATGAAATAACATAGGCAGTGTTTCATCCTTCTCTGTCAGATGGAGAAGTTGAGAGACAACAGATTTCTCTAGCTTGTTCAACATTATAGTTTGTTCAACATCGAATAAAGGTCAAGCTGAACATAAAACCCATTTATTCAGGCTCCAAAATCTTTGTTCCTTTTATTCCAACACATCAACTTCATGCTATGCCATCCCTCTCCTTTTCTTCTACTCTCTCCTCTTTAACACTTTTCTTCCTCTTCCTCCTCCTCCTCCTGTTCCTCCTCCTCCTCCTTCTCCTCCTCCTCCTCCTCCTCCTGCTCCTCCTCCTTCTTCCTCATTCCATTCTCCATTTCCCACTCTTTGGCTTCGTTTCTCTTTCATTTCTCCTCTTCCCTCTCCTGCCCTCTTTTATATTCTGTTTGAAAGTCAAAACCAGACTGATGTGGGCTAGCTGAGGGAAGATCTCCTTGATCAAACTGTCCCTGCTTTAGTGGTGTGAATCAGCAGGACTACCAATTTCAAAGAAGCATATCGGAAGGATTGTATTTATAAATTATAAACTAGGAAATGTAGAATATCTGGGTTGCAATGGAACTTCAGTAATTTCTGGTTCTTCCACTGAGCAGTTGATCTCCCTTAGTCCTAATAGTTGAGTCTGTGAGGGGCAGAGTGCTAGCAGCCAAGGCAGCAAGAAACACCTTCCATGAGAAAAGAGTAAGAGAGAAGTAATACGGGTTTTTGTAAACTGACAGCTCTTGCAAAAAGTTCCAATGTTGTTTCTGTCTGCTCCTGCCCATTTCTGGGAGGGTCAGAGCAAAACAAGACCAACTAGGAACATCTGTGTATGAAGCATAACAAAAATTATATGTACACATATGTGACACAGATGACACAGGAATGACTTTGTTGATGGTGCTCTGCAATTACAGTGTTGGAAGAATAGCTAGGAAGTGGAAGATTGGACAGAAAAGTCATCCTAAATACAGTATTTCCATTCTTCTTTCTAAACATGAAATAATGAACTTTCCATTTCCTTATTTTGTTAATGCTTCTTTAAAATAAAGCATTTAAGATTTCTATTTGAAACTATTTTGGGAAATAACTGGAGCATGCAATCACTTGAATAACATACTGAACATTTAGTCCCCATCTCTCCAGAGCTCTAGAATTGTCCCTTTTGGAATTTGCAACTCACGTGTGCATCTGGTCCCCAAAGACCAATGCAAAGCCAAAAAAGATAAAGGTCCTTGGGAGCCTTTTGAACATTAAAAACACTGGATCTGGGGACAGGACAATTCTAGATTCTGGTTCTAAGACCTGCCTTTAGTAGTACTTTGTGACCTTGGGGGGAAATAGAACGCTTGATTTCTCTGCAGTTTTCTCATCTGCAAGTGAAGAGACTGAACTAGGATAAAAGCCTATGATTTTATGATACTGTAGGAATAGTCTGTTTGAAAGCCCTAAAATGCTGAAGGAAATGTGGCAGGACACTTAGGTAGATGGAATTCACTTTCTAGTTTATCTTGCATTGACTTTTATAGTAACACTAGAGGCCCAGTGCACGAAATTCCTGTAGGGGGGCAGCCCTCAGCCCAGCCTACACCCTTTCACAATCCAGGACCACTGGCTCCTAACCGCTCACCTGTCTGCCTGATCGCCCCTAACTGCCCCCCCCGCCAGCCTGATCACCCCTAACTGCCTCTGCCTGCCGGCCTGATCGCCTATAACTGCCCTCCCCTGCCGGCCTGAGCGCCCATAACTGCCCCCACTGCTGGCCCGTTCGCCCCACACAGCCTGCTGTTTGGTCATTTGGTCACCCCTCACTGCCCCCCCTGCCAGCCTGGTCGCCCCCAACTGCCCCGCCCCGCCCCCCGTGCCAGCCTGGTCGCCCCACGCAGCCTGCTGTTTGGTCTTTGAGTGAGGGCGTCCTGACCAATTTGCATATTCCTCTATTATTAGTATAGATCAGTGATGGCGAACCTTTTGAGCTCGGAGTGTCAGCATTTTGAAAAACCCTAACTAACTCTGGTGCCATGTCACATATAGAAATGTTTTGATATTTGCAACCATAGTAAAACAAAGACTTATATTTTTGATATTTATTTTATATATTTAAATGCCATTTAACAAAGAAAAATCAACCAAAAAAATGAGTTCGCGTGTCACCTCTGACATGAGTGTCATAGGTTCGCCATCACTGTATAGATTATAAAATAACACATTTTTTTGGTATTTAAAGAATGACTGATATAAATTGCCATAATAATGTCCCTTTACTATTTTCATCCTGGTTCATTAACTGTCATTTAAGATACCAAATTACTTGTAAAAATTTTTTTAAAAAAAAAAGGTACATTTCCTAAGTCAAAATTGAGGGTAAAAAAGTTATTTTTTATAGCTAAATAAACACTGGTCTTCTTCAATCTGTACACAGTTCTCTTTCAAATAATTAATTCAACAGAGTTCTCTTTTTTTAATACCTATAATACAGAAGGGACTGTGCTAGGTACTATATATAGGGAGATGACAAATCATAATCATATTTCTAAAACAGGCCTTTTTCTCTACTTTCTTCATTGTTAGTCCTTTTCAAGTGTTTGTTTGTTTTGTATCCTCACCTGAGGATATTTTCCCATTGATTTTTAGAGAGAGTGAAAGGGAGGGGGAGAAACAGAGAGAAACATGGATGTGAGAGACACACCTGGATTGGCTGCCTCCCGCACATGTCCCTACTGGGGCCAGAAATCGAGCCTGCAACCAAGGTACATGCCCTTGTTGGGGAACTGAACCCTAGACCCTTCAGTCTGCAGGTCAATGCTACATCCACTGAGCCAAACAGGCTAGGGCTTGACACATTCATTTTAATTCATGTATGTGAAACCCACATCCTCCTTATTATTTATAAACTAGAGGCCCGATGCACGAAATTCATGCAAGGGGTTCAGCCCCTGCCACCACCGCAGCTGCCTCTGCCTCGGCTTCCTCTGCCTCGGCCCACGCCACCGCAGCGGCTGCCTCTGCCTCGGCCCCTGCCCACCGCAGCTTCATCTGGAAGGTCGTCTGGAAGGACGTCCGGTCTAATTAGCATATGAGGCTTTTATTATTATAGATACTTCTAAATTTAAGTATATCTTAGAATGAAAAATGTTGAGATGTACTCTTTTAAAAGATTTTCAAATTACTTATGTCATATAGATAAAGTTCAAACACAGAAGGCTAAGAGATTTGGATAATGAAACTACAGGAGGAACAGTATGATTAGCTTAGAAAAAAGACTATAATTAACTTAGGGGCAAAAGCTATGAAAACCATAAAAGCAACAAATTAATATAATTAATGTTATTTTAGAAGGCAAATTTTACAGTAACAAATGGAAGTGATCTAAATAGACTCAAAAGTAAAAAATTTCTTTAGCACTAGTGTAGAAATATAATTAACATAATATATTTATCAATAAAACAGAAAAGCTATGCCTATCAGTGATTAAAAATAGCACAGGATTCTGAAACATGAATTTGCTAATATTATTTCTAAAGTCCAGTAAATTAAAGAATAGATTTATCTATATTCAATTTCCTAAAACACTTTTCATTTAAAATTCTCTAAAAATTAGCAACATAATACAACTTTTAAAATCTGCATATAATGTTTTTGTGTTAAGCATAATTAATTATTTTAAAACACCTACCTGTTCTTCCCTTTTTTGTTTTCGAAGCTGTATTCCTTCTTCTTCTCTTCGTCTACGCATCTCTTGGGGATTTAGGGCTTTATTCTTATAACTTTTCATTCTATAGTTATCTTTCCCTGAATAAGCCATGGCATCTTAAGGTTGGGAGAGAAAAAAAATGGATACTGATATTTCTCAAACATGAGATGTTTACCCTACAGCAACTAAATTCAGGTTCACAGATTAAATAGTCCAATAAAACCCATTCTGAAAATTATGTACAAAGAACACATTCCCACACTTCCATATCAAATTTGAGCAAAATGACCTAATATTTTAGCACTAAACTATCAAACAAATAACAGATTCCGATCTAAACACAAAGTCATTACCCTAAGTTCACTGATTCTAAGGTGCATGCCCCATCCCTGGTATTTCAACCTTTCTGACGTGGGATGCATTTTAAAACCACTGTCAGCCAGGAAAAATCATGAAATAGTTGGGTAAAAAACTTCTAAATTACAGCTTCTGGCAAGATCAAGAAATAGCCAGCAATGAAGTGTCTTATTTCCAATGGACTATGGCATTGGGCTTCAATAAGCTCACCTCAAATATTTACTGCAGGCTGGCTTCTTTCACTTACTTTAGCCTCTGCTTAAGAAGTAAGGCCACACAGGCATGACTTGAGTCATGACTGCAATACCAGATTTCATTACTACAGTATAATTCGTTCTTTTTAAATACTGAAATGCTTGTATATTTTATTTGGAAGTTAGTCTTATTACAAATGTATTTTAAAACATTAACATTTTATAAGCATATTTAAAATGTTTATTTTATATAAATATGAAATTTTATATTTGCAATACATGTAATAGTTTTACTTTTAGGAAAATAATTATAAATACTTTTTAATAATAGTATTACATTGATATTTTGATATCTGAAATGAATACTAAATTACTGATATTATAACCTATCCTGGATTTACACATTAAAATATGAGTCTAATACAGGGTTTCAACTTGAATTTAACATGAGATAATTAATGTCTGTTTCTAACATTAGTCTGATGAATTTTGATAATATACCCATTCTCTCAACCAGAGAGAATGTTGTGATCAATTAGCACTTTGGAAGTAAACACAGAGAAGAAAAAGTTGACATTAACTGCCATCCCTGATGTAGAAGAAATAGACTATTCAACTGGCAAATTATACTGTAAGAGGTAAAGTACACTAAAACATCTGCATTAAACCCTGTGAGAACATAGAAGACACAGCAACAAACTGTGCGTGGGGGGCTCTGAAAGTACTCACAGTTATCCGCTCTTAAAGGATGAATAAGAATTTCCCAGGGAAGGAGATGAAAAGAGAAAAGGGAAGGAACAAGCATTTCAAGCAGAGGGAATGTCTGTAAAGACAGTTCTTGAAGAAGCCTGACATAAACACAAAACGGTAAAAAACTGAGTGTGCCTGAATAAGAGAACATATGGAAGCAGGAGCAGGAGATAAAGCTAGAAAGGTAGGTAAGAACACGTATGGCTCCTGTGATCTGGAAATGGATTCAATAATTAGAGGCTAGTGAACATAAAGAATACTTAATTCAATAACTCATGTTGAAGCTCAGTTGAAGATCAGTAATGATCTCTGATCTCCATTTTTTCCCTCAAGGGACTATGTTCTTATTAATGACACAGAATTTTTATATATGAAATAAAGAACAATGCTAAACATTGTTATTAATAAAGCTTGAACGAGTTGTTTCTAATGACAAATATGTGTTGGTGCACACACTATTTCTGAAATCAATTCATTAAATATATAAATAGGGATTTGGGTGGATTATAAATATACCTTAATTGCTATTATACATGTGTTAAATTCAAATACACAAAGTACCTTTTAAATCATTCCAAAGTCCTCAGCCCATTCTGTTCTACCTTTAGCTCCACCACTATTTACCAGTGACCTAATTATCAAGTCTGATGTCTCGTATGGCACTTAGCTTATTGTAGACTCTTATACAGGGTGGGACAAAAGTGGGTTTACAGTTGTTCATATGGAAAATAACACAATAATTAATAAATAAGAATATAAGAATAAACTCGTGTTTTGAATATTCACAATTGTAAAACTACTTTTCCCCCCTCTGTATGCTGAATAAGTAGAAAATACTTCAGCAAAGTGAAATGTTCACAGCAATAATCCTATTAAAAATATTTATCTCCTATACAAAAGGCGTTATCTAGGTAGGCCCTTGACCTGTAAACTGTTTTGATCACTTGTAGGTCTGTATACAAAAAATACAGGGTTGGGCAAAAGTAGGTACAGTTGTGAGTACAAAAAAGTTTATTCTTGTCTTATTATTAATTACTAGAGGCCCAGTGCACGAAATTCATGCACTGGTAGGGTTCCTAGCAGCTGCCAGCCGCCTGCCACAGCCAGGGCCTCCCTCCCTTCCCCTGGCTGGCCCCACCCCCTGGTCAAACTCTCGGACAACTCCCAGTTGAGGGGACAATTCGAATACTACGCTTTTATTATATAGGATTATATTATTTTCCATAGAAGCAACTATTAACCTACTTTGTCATCCCCCCCCATTTGTACATTTATCCTCAGTATGTTTATTTATATACATGTAATGTTAGCCTAATAAACTATCCCATTACAAAATCCACAAATAGAAAACAATTTTAAAGTAATAGTTTTAAAAGGTAATCTAATGGAAGTTCTAATATTTTCTCTCCACATCTAAATGAATCACTTGTGCCTCCTCAACACATACAACAGACCAGTAATCTAGGTAATCACATTAAAACTGTTTTACATAAATATGTTAACCAAGTTAAAATCTAGCTCCAGCACTGATATATCATCGATTCCCTTTTCTTCTACAGTACTAACTTCTTGCCTGCGTCTTCACAGCAGTTTAAAGAGGACGTAAAGCCTAAAGAAAATCAGCTCTCAAGGTTCCTCATTCAAGAGGACTGTTTCGTTCTCTGGAAAAGAACTTTGAATCCTATGCTTTAAAGGCTGCGGTCTCCTGCAAGTTATTTCAAATGTAAGAAACGCTATTCAGGCACTCTGACGTTGCAAAACAGAGGAATTTCTTCCGTCATAAGCTTCTTTTTGGCCCAGCTCTGTGAAAACCTGTGTTGAGGTTGGGCACATCACTGGTACCTAACGTTTTCCTAACATCTATTAAACGGAATGTCTTGTACCCACAAGCCTCCCTCTCCATGGGCTTGGGCGCCTGTGAGTAAGATGACAGGATGGGCACAAGGCGGGCAGCGGGCGGCCACAGCCCCTACACCCGCACCTAAATCAAAAGGACAGAACCGTCTCCTTTTACCCAGAAGTAAGTGACTTTCCTGCAGCATGAGAATCATGCAGTGTTGTAACGGAGACGTCAAGCCAGAAGCGCTCTTTCTTGTGTGTGTGTGTGTGTGTGTGTGTGTGTGTGTGTGTGTGTGTGTGTTAACGTGTCCAAGAAGTTCAAGAGTAAATGCCAATGTCATTCCTTTCGAGGCGTCACCGCCCCGTTTCGAGCTCTCGGACCCCTTCCCCTCTCGGGCAGATGGAAGACACCACTGGATGTTGGTGTTCGGAGTTGCCAGCTGAGCATCCACGCCGCCAGAGGAGCCGGACGAGCCCTTCCTCCCCGGCACCTGCGCCCCAGCGGCGGGGCGAGAGGGGGCGACGCGCGGGGCCCAGGACGCAGCCGCCGTCCTCCGTCCGGGCACCGGTGCTTGTCATCAGCCGCCGGACACGGGCGGACGCCGAGCCCAGGAGGGAGCGGCCACCTTGGCCAGACCCCGTGCCGCCGAGGGAGGAACCCGAGAAAGCGGGGCAGACAGAGCGCGGAGGGTGCCACGGGCCGCCGGGGCGCTCCCTCCCGGGACCCCCCGGCCGCCTGGGAGGATCGGCGCCGCGGGGCCAGGTCCGGCCGGCACGCCCCCGCCGCCGACCCCTGGGAACCTGCGGGAACCCCGGCGGGGCCGGCTCTGAACCTTCGCGGGGAAAAGGTCAATGAAGACGGCGGCGCCGGGAACCCGTGGCTCCCAAGGGACCAGCCCCAGGGCTCAGGAACCGGCGGGGCCGCGCCACTTACCGGTTCACGGGGCTCCGCCCGCGCCCGCACTGCCCCGCTCCGGCTGCGCGTCGGCTGCGGGTGACAGCGGGGTCGCCACTCCGCCCCTAGCGTCGAACCGAGCGACCCGGTTCGCAGCTCAAGATGGCGGCCACCTGCGCCCCCTCCCCGGGACCCCGGGCCCGGCTCCCAGA